>NW_027286985.1:76836551-77096551 GCF_022747635.1 Hetaerina americana
GTTGTTTAAAAATTTATATATTAATTATAACAATATCGCGCGTGCGATATGAAGATCCACGGCTGCATCCCCCATATTTTTTGTGAAATGGCCTAAGCTCCCGAGAAATTCCATGTGTCTTTTTTTTGCATATAGCAGAAATATATGAAGATTGAGCACAAAGTCATGGCAGTATCGGGAAACACTGCGCAGCTGGTTCTCACGAGCGTAGAGCAACCTTCGTCACCCATGGGACAAAGAGAGATAAACAGCTTTTTCTGACTTCAGTCTTAGTTTTCCTGTCCTCCAATGCTTGTCCAAATGTAGCAGCAGCGTTTGCGTGAGCCTCATTTACAAGTCTTGATTTTTATTCGGTTTCCAACTTAGTCGTGAGCGTGATTTGCTAGGTTATGTTGCACTCGGGAAAAATTAATCCCACAAATTGTCTTTCCCAACCATTGCAAAACCTAGAAATTGACGCACCAAATACTTCGAAACATCTCGAAATTTCAAGGCATCTGCTGATATCACATCTCTTCAGTGCAGAATGACCAATACAATAAAACTTCCGATGTGTATTCAGATCAACGATACCCTGCCAGACGGTCAAAAAGGTTAAGAAGATTTGCTTGGATCACAAATTGTGTGTGATGAATATTTAAATTTGCTGGAGCACTTAATTAATTCGTCTGTTTCTAATATTTCGCGGTACTTGTAATCCTATTACTTCTCTCGACGGAAAGAAATGGCTTGAGTGTCCTGTAACTTCCTAAAAGTGCATATTGGTCTAGCTTTATTTTTTCATTGTGGAGAGACCCTCATTCTAGGTTCTCATGTAAACTTTTAACCTGAAGTTTTTCCTGGGAAAAATTTATTTCGGATTCCGGCAAGCAGTTTTACATTAAAATTGGCATCATTCCGTAATTAATACTTTCTCGTCCTGTTTTTGACTACTGGTCTCATTTAGATGTTGAATAGCTAAGAGGAACTATCGCCTTTTCTTTCTTGTCCATGACACACCCTGCATTCCAGTTCACCTCTAAAAGGGATATCAAGTGTCGTTAGGGTAGTCCAGAACAGCTTTTTTAATTTGTGCTTCATGAAAAGTTGTGTATAAAAGTGACTTTCTAGTACTTGAACGACGTACTTAACTCAATCCTGAATAATCATGTTTATTGACGTGTTTACTCTTTATTTTAGTCAAAGTTTCATTATTGTACCGTACAAAGATTTGATTGCAATCCCTGTTGTAAGCTATAGCCGAAGTACTGTGCGAATCACGAGATATTCGCCCTCCATCAGTTGAACGCTATTTTTCTCTCTGTATTGCGGTGTCTTAGGGAATAATGTACAATGTTTTTTAAACTCCCTTTGGCAAGCGTTACCATGATAAAACGGCGCAAAGGTAGTTACTGAGTTAAAAATACATTTGATTGTGTTTTCGTAAAAAATGATGTAATAATATTCAGTATTCAAGTAGTTTCATCCTTAAAATCATCAGGTACTTTAACCTCTGTTATCTGATTCATTTTCAAAATGAAAATTTATGTAGCAGGATTATTTGGGACTTCTTTGACGCTGTCTTGCATGAATGACATTACCATAGTGATGCCGTCTCTTGGAGAATGCCGGTCCAGTCGCTTTAAAGTGAAGTACGTGGAAAAGGACGTACGTATCAAGTTTAGCTGGTTTAACCGTGATTTAAGGGAATATTCTCGTTTTTTATCAGTCCTACCGCCGGAGATACCCTAGCCGATAGCTTTTGCATCCTCCAGGTCACCCTGCTCCGGCAGAGGGCGGAGAGGCTGCCGGAGGAGGAGGAGAGGGATCTCCTGGGGACGAAGATGACGAGGACGATCATCAAGAGGACCACCAGCCTCAGCACGAGGAGGACACCCCCGAGGAGCAGCAGCCACCGCCGTCCCAGGGTGCGACCCCCGCGGCGGCGGCCGAGGGAGCCGGGGAGGGAGGGGACTGGGGAGAGGCCGTGGGAGAGCAGGGCGGCGCCGGAGGGCCGGCGGAGCTCCCGGCGGCGGCGGAGGGAGCCATCGGGGGATCGTGCCTTCCCGAGCCTCGGCCCGCCTGTAAGATCTGGGTGGAGCCCCTGCCCGGGGCCGAAGACGAGGAACCCCGCCTCGCACCCTCTCGCTTCCTCCGCCTTCTAGTCTGCTGGGACCTCGCGGGCCCCGTCAGCCCCCGCGATTGGATCGCCCTCTACGACCAAGGTGAGTCCCAGATCCCCCCCCAGCACCCGCTGCGCTTCCGGTTTTGCCCTCGGTTTCCGCTTCCGTCCGTCCTGTTTTTGTGTAAAATGATATCGGTACCCCTCTCTCACCCCCCTCCTCTCTCTACTCGCTTAAATAGGTGGGGAGATGGGGGTGGGGGTGGATGGGAGGCGCCATTTGGTCCGTGTTCGAACGCTCTCCTTGAAAGTGAGTCGATAATTATTGTTCCCAGCTCCTTTGTTTGTTTGCTTAGATCAATCGCTTTTCCGGCCAGGTTCTCCAGTGTGTTCGCGGTCTACTCATCCGGCTCCTCCTTCCGATTTTTTCCATTTTTGAGTGATTAAAAAGAATAGCGAGGGGATTGGGTATGGCGTTTGCTTTATGAATGTAAATCTTCCTAAATGCAATTTTTCTGATCAAGTTCCATCGCATCGGTTGCAATGAATCCGTTTTTTTTTTTACTTTTCCGGAGCGAATACATGAACTGTTTTCGTCCGTACGTGTTGATTTTGTTCCATGCACATGCGCATTTTTTGTGCATCAGTAATCATCGTTCCGGATAAATGAAATTATTAATAAGTCTATTTTAATGGAACGAATTTACCTCCTTCCCGCTAAACGGCCAGTTTGTTTACTCAGCAGAAAACAAATCTTCATTTATCTTTCTGAATTTTACCGGAAGGAACACGTGGCAGGACGTAAGGGTATCCAGCTATTAACGAATGCAGTTGTTTCTCAATCTTTTTGGCAGATGCAAAACTTTTCGCATCAGTGTAATAATTGTTAGGAATTTAAGACCCAAAATAAAAAGTATTAGCTCATAAACATTGCAATACTGGGTTATTTTTTTTATATTTTTTGACTTGCGTATGGGATTGCTGCATCTCTGATCAGAACAAGTGAAGATAATTAAAATAGGTCTACTCTTGGTCGCTTGTGTGCTCGAAAATTCTACCTAAAATGTTTTGTAATTTTTTTCCCTTCCATTTCTCAAAAAAAAGCATCCATCTTGAATTACTGAATCAACTCCTTCGTCAGCACAAATGACCATAAAGAGAATTTCTACCATAATCTTATTAATATAGTATATTTAATAATAATTTGCCTTTGTTTCGGCGTGATTGAGACTGTGGCAGTCCTTTCTTCCATCTATCCTGAGCAGTAACTGTCGGTGATTTTTCTAGAACCAAATATTTTGTGTTCCTTCTTGCTTTTCGGCGTTCGTCAAAAGTAGTTTCACATGATGTACATACACTGCTGAAATTAATGCGCTCTCTAAATATCAAATGCAGGAGATATACCTACTGAGAGGCAATGGAGTGCTGAAGATCGTAATAAAGGGGAGAATCGTGGAAAATTGAGGCAGAGGGATTGAAACAGTAAGCATTTAGATGGAAATAAGGGAGTTAGAAAGTACGCAGAGCTGAAGAATGAGTTGTTGTGACATTATATTTTGTACCCTGCTGGTTAGGGTTTACGACTACTGAAAGATGTATGGCCAAGGTTATTGAAAGACCTACAGAACCTACGCTAAACTACTGCTAATATTAATAATATAAATATGATTCAACCTCACTATATATGTTTAAGTGTGCACCGGCCACTATGCGAAGATCGACCGTGGGTCGATATGCGAAATCCCTGTTTAATATGTTGAGGTAAGTCAGCAAGTCAGTACGATTCAACATTTTAACCGTCAGACCGAGTTTAGACCGAACCAAGATCACCTGGCGAACTCAAAGAATCCTTTGAGGATCATCATTATCATTTCATCAGGCCGAAATGAAAGGCGACTGCTTACATTTGAATGCACCTCGGGAAGAAGAGAGGATCGGAATGGTTCTGTCGGCTCGGAGTCGTGAATAAAAAACCTGGGACTTCCCGCTTCCGCCCTCTATTGTGGCTGGTGTGCGTTTATCCGTTTCCGGGGACCTCGCGAGGAATGGCCGACATGCCCAAATGGCCGACGAGAAACTCACGGGACGATCGAAAAGAAAGAGGGTACGAGAATCATGCAAGAGTTTCATTCCCTAAATTTTTAAGGAGGCTGCCTCAGGTTTTTACCTGGTGGAATTTCTTCATTATAAGATGAAATCTAACCAGGAATCTGCATAAGATAAAAATCTGCCAAAGCTGAAAATTATATATATATATATATATATATATATATATATATATATATATATATATATATATATATATATATATATAGTACAATACACAGTAACACACAATATAGAAACACAAAAAAAGAAGAACACTCACACGTTATTTCTTGATATTTCGACGGAAACAATCCGTCTTCCTCTGAAGATATAGAAGTAATGACTGCTGGAGTTGTTGAGGTGAGGGGTGCGAGAGAAAGGGAAGGGGGCCAGGAGAAGGGGAGAACGGGAGGCGAAGGAGGGGTGAGGGTGGGCTTCCACAAAGTAACAATTTTAGGCCACTCCCATCAGTGAACGACATTGAGGCCCGGATGCTGATAGGCCATACAGATGTAAATGAATGCCATTTCAAGTGTTTTTAATTGTATAGGGTTATCGGATGTGGGAAGGGAGGCCAGGACGGAAACATTGTAGCACAGGTTGAAAGGGGTATTATGATGGGAAGCATGTTTAGGGATGGGGAGACCCGCGGACGGGGAGGAGGGATTGCACGAGGCGCGGTGGTTATTAATCCTAATGTTAAGTGGTGTGGAACATTGGCCTATGTAAAATGACGGGCAGAGTTTACAGGTAAGAAGATAAACTACATTCTTGGAAGTGCAAGAGGAATAGGGGAAGGGCGGGATATATATATGTATATATATATATATATATATATATATATATATATATATATATATATATATATATATATATATGTATATATATATATATGTATATATATATATATATATATATGTGTATGTTAATGAATATATATATATATATATATATATATGTATATATATATACCATAATGATCAAAGAGGCATGGGAAGAACTGGAGGTGGGAATGAAAGTGGGCGGGGAATTCGTAAAATCAGTTAGGTTTGCTGATGACCAAGCTGTAGTTTGTCAATCAGCCAAGGGGTTGCAAGCATTGCTGAGTGAATTGGAAATTCAGTGCGACAGGTATGGGATGAGAATCAATATTAATAAAACAGAGGTAATGCGATTTTCTAGAAAGGAAAAGGCTAACCTAAACATTAAAATACGAGGGCAAAAACTAGAGCAGGTAGAACAGTTTACGTATCTGGGAAGTGTTTTGGACCAACTCGGTCAATGTAGTAGGGACGTAAGGCGAAGAATTGCGCTAGGCAAAGAGGCTTTCACAAGGAGGAGGGAGTTGATGACAGGGACGTTGAGTAAGGATGTTAAGAAAAGACTCGTAAAAACTTTAATATAGAGCGTAGCTATGTACGGTGCGGAAACGTGGTCATTAAAGCAGGAGGATAGACGTAGATTGGAGGCTTTTGAAATGTGGGTGTGGAGAAGAATGGAGAAGGTGAAATGGACAGAGAAGAAAACAAATGAGGAAGTACTTGGTATGGTGGGCGAAGAGAGGGGTTTGTTGGGAGCAATCCTATGGAGGTAGGAAAAGTTGCTGAAGGGGGTATTGACCGGCAGCGGGATGTTGAAGACTGTAATTGAGGGGAGAATGTTAGGCAAACGAGGAAAGGGAAGGAACAGGATAGGGATGTTGGACGGGATGAAGGGAGGAAGAAAGTACTCAGAGCTGAAGAGGGACCTGATGTAAAGTAGGATGTTGTGTTTTGCTAGTGGTCACTAATTATTTGATTAGTAATTACGTCCATCCAAAAACCTACCTTAACCGGTAGATTACCTAATAATAATAATATATATATATATATATATATATATATAATGGGCTGACACAATATAACACAAATAGAATAGAATAGCAACATTTAAAAGGACACTCACACGGTAAATTCTTCGAGCTTTCGGCCCTCTCAGAGGCCTTCTTCAATAGAGGCTGACATATATATATATATATATATATATATATATATATATATATATATATATATATATATATATATATATATATATATAATCAGTGTTTCAATCCTAGGATTGGTTTACTGCAGCCCTACATTCTACTCTCTTAAATGTCAATGCCCTCAATCCTTGATATCCTCTCTATTTTACGTCCTTCTCAATTTGTCCTATGTAATTTGTACATGTGTCTTGGTCTTCCTCGTGGAATCTTCCTTTCTATTTTTCCTTCTATTATATTCCTAATCCATCCACTGTGCCTCAATGTGTGTCCAATCCATCTATTTCTTCTTTGCAGTAGAGTTCTCCATATGATCATATCCTCTTCTGCTCTTCTGTATACTTCCTCGGTTATTACTTTGTCTGTCCATTTAATCTTCAGCATTATCCTCCAGCACCATGTTTCAAAGGCTTCTATTCCTCGCTGGTCCGCAGAACAGAATTCTGCCCCGCTCTTCCTTGAGAAAGGTGGCGTGGACCACCGCAAATTCGAAACCTAGTGAGTTTCTTTTCTTTTATTGTGTGTTGCTGTGTTTTTCCTTTGTCCACAAGTGCTAACTTCATATACATTATATATATATATATATAATGTATATATATATAAATCGTATATATAATACATATATATATAATACATATATATATAATACATATATATAATACATATATATATAATACATATATATATAATACATATATATATAATACATATATATATAATACATATATATATATATATATATATACATACATACATATATATGTACACACACATACATGCGTCAAAGTGCATAAATAAGTACACAAAAATCTTCGCTGAACATTTTAAGCCCGTTTCACATTTCCCCTCTTTCATTGGGGCTATTTTAAAATGTTCATATCAAACGTAAATGAATGTTTTCATTTCAAATAAACCCCTCTGAAAGATGGAGCATGTAAATAGGATTGAAAATATTCAGCGTAGATTTTATTATATGTACGAATCAGTTGCAATTGAATGAGATACAAGCGGAAATAAAATCTCAAAGGGAAAATCTCTCAGATAGCCTGCCTTTGATTTAGGAATAGTTTTTTGATTATAACACTTATTAATGATTAAACTTTTTCTTTTTTAATTACTGCCGTTTCTGGACTGGTATACATATGTAAAGGTAAATTATTTAATCAAACTAAATTAAAGTTATGCCTTTCATGTTTTTTATTGTTCCAAGGACGTCCAAATTCACTGCTTCAATCTGTCTAAGATATAAAACATCGAAAACTTCCTGGAAAAAGCACATAATCCTCTGCCTATCCGCGTTTGCAGGGCTTTTCTATAAATAGAAAGCTTAATGTTATATGGCCAGCCCTTTAAGAACATACATGAGCACAGAAATCTTTACTCGGGCTTCTAACCGTATATCATTTGGTAAAATAAGATTGAAAGGGTATACTATATACATTATGATAAATCGGTATGGCGGAATAAGGAATGGTGCCAAACAATATTATCTTTGGTACTGTCATCGATAATCTGCTGGTTAAGGTACGTTTTGGATGGACGCTAGCTACCAAACGTCATTGGAATAGCAGCAGACAAACACGTCTAGCATGTATCGTATAATGTATTGGTGGTAAAGAAAATTTATTGATATAGAATTGTGGTATGGTTCGCCGCTATCATTTATTGAATTTATTCAGTGAAAGCGTTAACGGATTGACGAATTTTGTCTGGGGTTAAGAGATGGACATTTCCTATCTATGCGTTTCGGTTAAAAAGGCGTTCGTCGTTGTAAGTTTCGAATGTCAAGGATTTAAATGGGTTGGAGGAGCACGCGAGTGCTAGTGGATCTTCTTACCTCGAGTGGGTCGTCGTTATATACGGCGAATCATAAAGAATATACTACCATTTTTCTTCAAATGTCGCGTTGCGAACTCCAAGAGAATATTCACTAAACACTGAATTTACGACGGTAGATCTACGATCGCACATACCGCTGGATAAAATCTCATTTTTGCACAGCGACGAAGCTGCATGAAAAGATCCATAATCGGTTTCCTGATCAGTGTTCACGCTTGGAATTCGATGATAAAGAACCCTATTGTACTCAATACTCATATATGTATGTTTTTTTATGTATATATGCATATACATACATATACATGCATATCTATAACTAAAGTTTCTCATCTTTCCAAATATCAATTGCGTTATTTTTATCGGGCCTCGAGTAGAAGAGCGCTACCAGTTCATGTACACTAATGTAAATATGCCAAATTATCAAATCCGCGTTCAAGTTTCATCATATTTAAATTCTGGCCATAAAACGTGTTACTAACACACTCATACTTCTTCTACATATCCCCTCGTCGTGCACTAAACAGTGGATTTGAATAGTTACCGCAAACCAATGTAAAGGTTTGAAATTAAACTGACAGCATTTTCCGAGGCACGTAGCGAAATAGCCGAAGTGAGGAAGCTCCACATTAATGAATGGTTCTGTTACAAGACTTCAAATCACCTTATACAAATATTGATCCCCTTGGAGTAAAATCTTGAAACTATGTCTAAGAAAATCTCCTGTATAATGGCGCTGAAGCGATTTGTTTGGATTATCCTGGTTATTAATAAGGCGACCATTTTCCAAACCGATTTGCCCCGGCTAGAAAGTGACTTTGGCCCGCTTTGCGCCATCGTTTCCTCAGTATGTTCATATTTTCCTGCTTCAATTGCGAGATGAATTTCGCCGAGTGCACGCCTTATTCGGAAGACCGTGATAATGGCACCACTCCCACACACTTGCCCACACCATGTTGTGCTCTTAGGTATTAATTTTCCAAAATCGACCTTTCGATATAATATTAATATCAAACTGACGATTATTATTCGATTTGAGGTAATTTCGTCAATGTTGCGTGTATCAAACAGTATCAACTATATGTTCTATATCGAATTAAGGAGCTCCTCAGTTGATGTGGTCGAATACTGCAGGGATAGCGTTTCCTTTATCCTCACATTTCAGGCTACCACAATTATATAGGTGTGTAGCCCCAGAATGTCGCCAAATCGTCTGCATAGTACATCTCGATAACATTGTGTGTATCGTCTTGACGTCAGTAATCGACCCTAGACAGATCGATTTCCTTATATCATCCATATCGACCTGGTTGATGTAAAAAAATCGTTTTCGTTTCGTTATGTTGCAAAGTGCATTCCCGTTTGCGACTCGCGAATCGTCGGATGGAAGCTAATCGTGTAAGAAAAGCCCTCCCCACTCGTGCCCTCCTAACATCACCAAACGCCATCCGTCTCCCTCACTCCCGCCCGCAGTTGGATGACGCGGGAGCAGTTCATCTGTCAAAGAGTCTAACAAGGTGTGGCCGACGCGTGACAGCCCAGAAAGGAATTCTAATGTGCGTGGATTTACGAGAGGGCTGTTTTTCTTTTTTTTTGTCTGGAAGGAGGGGGGTCGTGAAGAAGAAGAAGAGTGTACCCACGTCCCTCCCTCCTACCAAACACTCCCTTTAAGGGCTTGCTTCGCCCCCACTCCACCATCCCAAGGGGATGCAGGGAGGTGGGCGGAGGGGGGGGGGGGTGATTTTTGAATGAGAAGAGGGGAAAATTGTGACGCCTCCCACTTACCCCAAACCTCCCCTCCCCCTGAGAGAGTGTCGCGGGTGGGGAAGGCAGGGTCTGCGGGAGGAAGTGTGAATGGTAGGAGGGGTTCCCGGGTGCTTCCGGTGAGGGGAGCGGAAGTAGAAAACGTATTATTCGGGATCGAATAACGGGTGCCTTATGTCGAAAGGTTTTTGCACCTCTCTCCCTCCCCCTCTCACCGTTCGGCCTTTCCCCTCCCCCCTCCCTCTCAACATCCCCAACAACAAACCTCTCGCCCCTCCCGTCCCTCATTTTAACTTACTTCCTCCACTCATCCTTTCCACCACCACCGCCGTGTGTGTGTTTTTCACCCCTCCCGCCACGACTCGCCTCCCCCACCTCTCATCGACTTCCCCCGTATCTATAACTAGAGATCGAACTTCCTTCCCTCCCTCGGCCGCGAAGCTTTTATATAAGTCCGTTGATGATTCCGAACAGATGTATCTCCGGAGGATGTGGACGTCCCGACTAAATTTAGTTATTTGTTTTCACTCAGGCCGAGGCGGAAGGGCTAGAAAGGAAGGCGGGGAAGGCTTTGGAGGGTATCCAATAGCGTTTAAGTGGGAGGGGGGAGGGTTTATTTGGGGGTGAGGTTTGTTGCGATAAAGGGGCTTATAGACGACGTGTATTAATGTTCGGGTGCTGCGCGTCCACATCCCGCGGGAGAACTTCCCCGCCGTTTTCAATTTATGTATTTCTTTTTTTCCCTGCAGGAAGTCAATTAATCGCCAAACCGAGAGGAAGCGCGCCCACATTGACATATAGGTTTAGAATAGAGGGGCATAGCGTGATACAGCATTTGGTTCTGTGGTATAATTCGTTTAAGCTAAAATTCACATAGTTTGTTTCGTAATATTAGTCGTCTTTTTCTTTAAAGAAATTCCGTGCAATTTAATTCTCGTTTTAAGTATGCCTTATACATATATGGACGTTTTATTTATGTGACGTATGCAAATATGAAAACGTGTAAGAGATGAATTACGCACAGTTATACATTATAATTACTTCATTAAGTAGTGATAATCCTCGTTATAGTCAATGCACAAATGTTAGTTATACACCGCGACTCATTGCATAGTAATGTTTTTGTAAAGCTCGTATAACTTTTGTGGGGAAAGTGGTAGAGCAGTGGGTAGAGTTTGGATTATTAATTGGAGGGCTCGCATTCAACCGCTGGATACGCCGCTGGGCACCCTGAGCTGTGTGATTTTACGGGTACCAGATCTTCCCGGGAAACCAAAGACGGCCCACTGCTCCCCTTGTTCTGGTGTATGAATTTCACTCGCCGTCGGGCTTAGTACTGGGTGAACTCTGCCCTCACCCATAAACCGATATATTTGGTCGATAACTGCTGTCAGTGGTATAACTTTAAAATTTAAAAAATTCTTAAAAACTAATATTTGTATGTCATCGGAAATCGGGCAATTATCCCATGTGGTACCTGAACTTTCTCGTAAACCATAGGCAGCATAGGGAAAGGAATTGGTCCCCCTGCTCGGATATGTGAATTCCACACACCGCACCGTTGTGCTTAGTATTGGGTGAACTCTATCATCATCTATCCAGCGGATCTTAGGATCGATTACTGTAGTGTTAATAATATTATAGTATTATAAAATCAATCGTTCCGTACAAAGCAGCAATACCATTGCATATCGTATGCTGGTAATACCGATTGTGGTTCAGAGGAAGCGCGGATAATACGGAATCTAATGTGTTGCTGTATATTTCTCAACATACGTAAATATTGTGAAGGTCATTCGGTAAGGTACGTACAGAAAGTCATGCCAGCAGCATGTCAAGCAATAATAAATGTAATGTCACGTACATACATTTACACTGTACCTTCCTGTACGTATGAATCGGACCCGTATTGATGGACTGCAGAATTTCACCAGTTTACATAAACTTCGGATAACTGTATCCGCGAACAATGAGTGAGAGGTAAGTGTGCAACGCTTTTTGTTACACATACATATAGTGAGTGATAACTGAGGAGGACGCATATTCAAAAAGTTTCCGCGGGCATGGAAATAGTTGACGCAGAGAAGGATTTAAATTGGTTGAGGTCGAGGAAGGCGACTGAGAGGGAGTTTTCGGAAATATGGGAAGAATCTTTTTAAGTGCAGTCGAAGGCAAAAGGTTTCTCCGCGTCGAGAATGAATGACATTCCAGGGGCTGCCATTTCCTGCCATCCTTTAAATAGTTAAGGACAATTCCTGACGCTCCACGACGTATTTCATTCGATCCGTTTTATTTAATTTCTTTTTTTTTTTAAAGCCTGCGGGATAATTGTTATGTGGTTGAACTTACCTGGAAATCATGCTTCAGTGAATTGTGAGATCCCTGAATATTAATATTCCATTAGACGCGCTTCCTTCGTTACCAGGAATGGGGACGGTGCATTAAGCATTCTCCCCCTCCCCGCCACTTTTCTTTCGAGGGCTCTTCCACCATTTCATCCCCGCTCGACGAATCCTCCTTTTCGTATGAGCGCATTCCTCACCGATTGCGTGGTGCCGATGCGCAGGAAAACCACTTTTCCCGGGAAGGAAGCGGCGTGCGAAAATCTCGCCGTGCTACGTAGGTATATTTGTCGTCTGACCGGTGGCGACGGCGGGGCGCTCCTCGGCGTATTAAGCTGCGTGATGGCTCGTGGAAGGAAGGTGTGTCGGAGAGTTCCCTTCAAACTGCCGCGCAGATATGCCGTGCCTACTTGTCAGCATGTCCGCGTTGCTGGGCATTACCCTGTCACTTCTAAAATCTTAACTATTTGAGCGACCCATTGTTTGGCTGACTCTCGGGAATTCTGAGAGAAGCGAAAGCAATAATCGTTCTGCGTCCGCGCATGGTTGGACGCCATTTGTCAGAATGTTCTCGTTATTTATACATATTTTCTATAGATTATATTTGTTGGTTATCAATAATCCGTCGAGTCAACATATTTTTGGAAGCGGGTTGTTTTTTATCAAGAGCTGAAAACTAGATTTGAACCTCATTGAGCCACTTAAAGGGAATCGGAGAATGGTTGTCATAATCCTGAATTGTTACATTTAAATGTCATTATTCTCGGCTTAATATTATAGTATATAATCCCTCATTTTGACTGACCTTCATTGCGAAGATTGGTTAAAAGCATTATTACATTCTTCCTTATCCAGTTATGATTCTCTTGCTTCCTGATAACTCAGATAAAATTAATTGCTCTAGATATATTTTATTTGGGCTTTTTTAGGGACGTTCCCATCTGCCCTGTTTCTAATGAATGCATTTACATTTCATCTGCGTTTTCTTTTACGAGTGTTTCCCCGTTTGAAATTTTCCTCCTCTTACTTCCTCGTTTCTTATTTTATTTGTTCACCACTCTTAATAATCTGAAAAAATAAAGTGAAATCAATACTTATGGCATCACTTTTTATTTTAAAACATAGTTTGACACATTTGAAAGATTGTCTATGTGTACATATCAGTCGAGTGTTGCTTTAATATCCGTAAGACATGCCAGTCATATATTTAACCGCATGCAGAATAATAAACACCTCTTTTATTTTACCAATTCCGACCATCGAAAACTGATGGCTTGGATTGTGTTTTTCTTGCATAGATGCAATTTGCTGAACGTGCGTCGATTTTTTTACTTTTCCGGTTGATAATGTCAATGCGTCGGGCCACTTATTTATTCGCAAAACAGTAAGTGCATGCAATTTTCCACGAATAAAATGATTTATCACTACGCAGGTTTCCCTTACGTGCCTCTTCATGTGGCAATCCTAAGCGGCAAGCTACTCGTCCGACCCTCCCGTCTCCTCCCCCACCAAAAGTGTGTGTTTAATCACGCAGTTGTTACCAATTTCTTGACCTGAAGGTGATGCAACGTCGACATAAATAATTATATATATATATATATATATATATATATATATATATATATATATATATATATATATATATATATATACATATATATATATTGGTGGATTGCATATCTCAGTATCTAAAATAATTAAATCATTAATTTGTAACAACATGTTTAAGGTTTAATTCCACTCATTGTCGCCCTAATCTTCGGATTATGTGCTGTTACTCATTTAATTCATGTTGGCAGACCGGGATCGTGAGTTGCAGAGCTACACTCAATGACGAAAGTTCTGTGTATTTAAAAATAGCTGAATTATATTTCGAAAATCTCGTCATGGCTCCTATATTTTTTTGCGCACACTTTTTTTTTACTTCTAACGGCTATTACTTCATTTTGTGAACTCCGGGAGCAATTTTCACACCCAGAGAGCTTTCGCCTCCGGGTATTGTTCCGTATTCGCTCTCCGTCCCGTAGTTCCCATCGAGCGGGTTGGAAAGCCGGTTGGTTGTTACGAGCCGGAATATTGAGAAAAAAGTTCACTCATTAAATCTGCGAACGCGCTCTCCTCATAGTCATCATCACAGATTATCTATCGTACATGTAGACTTAGTTTTTAGTGGTCCTCCAAGCCATCCTCTTCCCCATCAGTTACTTCATTCCTCTGTGGCTTCCCCCGCTGATGTTTTCATCACATTTAACATTAAGTTGCCCTTGGCCTCCGCCTGAAGTTCTTCCCATACATGGTAACATATACTTACGTGCATATATATATATATATATATATTATATATATATATATATATATATATATATATATATATATATATATATATATATATATATATATACTTCCCATTACGGTCGTCGGTTAAGTGTTGCGCCTCGGAATGTGTCCAATTAGGTTTCCTCTCCGTCTTGACTGAGCCCTCCATAGGATTTTCTCCTTGGACGGCCTTCTCATTTGTAAATCAGTTTATAAATTTTATTTTCATCCATCTTTTGTAGCACTACATTTTCATCGCTTACATTCTGCCTTTCTCTAACGTCCACACCTCACAGCGGCAGATGTTCAAATGCAAAAAAATCCAAAATGGGCTTCTTTTCTGTGGTTAATTGGATTTTAAATAGCCTTGGTGTTATCGTTAATGATTTAAGTAGAAATAAGATTAACCACTCAGAACGCCGACTTCAGGATGATCTCTGTTTGAGAAATGGCCGATATTTCACGTAAGTTAATTAGCGTTTGCGAATGGTACAGTAGATGCTCATTTATTTGTTGTTATGTGGACTGAAGTCTCGCCGGATAACACGGTAGGGTTTTTTTGCGTAATTTTTGTCCGCATGATATTTTCCTCGTTCTTGTCAGTATGGCTAAAGTAATGACACAAATAATTCCAAAAATGCTTTCGTAAACTTAATATTTTTTTCTTTGATTAACATAAAACATGTCTCTTGTCTAGCTGCACGACGTTTGCTTGGCTGAGTTGATCTTAGTGCAGTGTAAAAAATATCAGTTTGTACGCAATGTAAGTACACGTGTGAATGGCTAAATTCCTACATCGAATTACCCGGAGTCTCAATAAAGCGGGACTCTTCAGCTTACAGGAATCTATGAACCACTTAGTTTTATTTTTACTTAGTACCCTGCGAGCCACCGCTAAGGTGTGTGACAGGAGGTGATTACAAACGAGACTAACCTTGACCCAAACGCCTTTCCCTCCTAGCGCTGTTGGATGAAATTTATTTTATTCTGATTCCTTATCGTTCTTGGGAAAAATGACATCTTAAAACCATCTGTTCTGCACTCAATCTCTCTAATTTTACCGACATGATCTCTCCTGTCGTAGTACAATAGGGCTAATAAAACAATTTCAACATCATTGCCAAAGAGACATCATTATGTTTGAGCTTGTACCCGTTGCCGTCTGACATTGCCTATTCTAATAGAAATTCATTCGCTCGGGCTACTGCGCTCTCCAACTCCCTCATGCTTTTCCCATCCCCGATGACCCCGCTGCCCAAAGTAGCAATATGTCCTCCTCCTATGGAAAACAATGCCGCGTGTGTGCCGTGTCAGCCACGCGTGGCGTAGTTTCGCCATCTGTGCTTTACGCACATCCGCCGATGCCCCTCCTTCGCACGCTCACCCCCTTGCTCCTCCCATTCATGCATCCACTGCTGCCTCTCCTCCCCTTAAAAGCGGAGGCCCCCATCCCTCCACTCTCCTTCCCACACCACCTCTCCGCTCCCGCCTTGAGCTCTCCCCCGTCCACTTCCTGCCCCACTACCGTCCCTCACCTCCGTCGCCCTCCACTTCCCCTCCTCACCTCAAACCTACTCTCTCTCTTCCCCCGCCTCCCGGCCGACTTCCTGCCCGCGTCTTCCCCCACCGTTCCCCAGTCCTTGCACGTCCCCTTCCCAGAGGGCCCGTTTCACGCCGTGGACGCTGCTCGCACACAAGCCAGTAGATACCAGTCATCTCGCCGGCAGTCGGAGAGCTCGGTCGACGACGTCTCGCTCCTTTTCATCACGGAGTGGAAGAGAGGAGGGCACGTTTTTGTCTCCCTCTCCATCTCTCATTAAAAGTCCCAGAAGTGTCGTCGTCGTCTTTACGTGTGTTCAGCTCTCTCTAGCCCCCTACGGTTGTGAGAACGAAGGAACGTCGACACTCCTCGCCGTGCTTCAGCGGCGCAAACGTTCTCCGGAGACAGTAGTTACTCATCTGTTGGCCGCAGTCTCCGATGCCGCCGCTCCTACCAGAGTCGGCGCACCCCCCCGTGTCCATGAGTCCCCCTCGGTGCCCGTGAAGGACCGTCGCGTGCCATCCTCGTGTGCTCCGCGGGAGGATTTATTCTTCCCACCCCCAACACCGCGTCCCCCCCTTTGATGGCCGGTGTCCTGCTGGACAGAAGGCCCCCCCTCCTTCCCCGAGTGCCCTCGAGGAGGGCGGTGGCGGGGTTTAAGGGCGAAGGATCCCCACCCCTCTCGTCGCCGGCAAAGGACGACGGCGCCAGGGGCGGCAGGTCAACGGCGGCGCCGGCCTTAGAAGTCATGGCCTCGGCATGTCCTCGTCTTCCTCCCCGGGCCACAGGTCAGCAGAGTTCCTTAACAGTTTACCGATAACATCATCGAAGACGTTATTTTTTTTACATGTTTGTCGAAGATTGTTTAAAAAAATTAGCATGTCAAATATTGAGTCAAATCATATAGGTGGTTGTATGCATATTTGTTTAAAAACGATGAATGGTTGTTTCGTACCCGCGAATGTTATTCCTGTGATAATCGCGGGTCCTATCCTAAATCTTACATCTAAAAACATCAAATGTGATGCATTTGATGTTTTTAGATATAAGACTGTTGATAACGCAGTCATTAATTTGGAGGAAATGATTTATCAATTCGAGTATTTCCGCCTAACCCCACCGATGAAACTAATTTTTTTAAATTGGTGTAAGTATCGAAACTCAGTTTTGACTTTCTGATGGAAAATATTGCCATGCCGAGTATACGAGTATTGTTGCATTGTATAACAAATGAGTTAGGCTTAAATATTTTGCGAGCGGCGTATGTTACATGACTGCTGATTACAGATGCTAATGGTGAAACACTTTTTCATAAATACCCTTATTGTCAAGAGCAGAGAAAAACCAGGTAACAAGAAAATGTTTCAGCGTGCCATTTTTCTCTATGGTGCAATTTATGTGACGTAGAATAAATATGCATGTGAAAAGTGATGTGATGATTTAAATCATTCTAGGGAAACAATTAATAATTGAAAGCTTCGCCGGACATCAAAGTGTATCAACATGAAGACGTAATTCTAGGATATTTTTCGCAAAAAATGACCGTCCCTGTGTCCTGAGCACGCTCTCCTCTCCTCTTCCCATCCGTTATTATGGCCCCAACAAATGTGTCTTACCTTTTTTCTCCTTCATGGAGAGGTAGGCGATGGAGTAATTAAAACTCTACCACTCGTAGGGAATACCTGTGATTCTCCGTCTCATTACCATGCAGTTGTCCATGCGGTATGCATCCTATGTTCAATACCCATTATGCGCCCGGCAAATTATTTTCTTCTAGTCTTAGGCCATTAGTCGAACTTTCATCAGGTGTCAGCGAATAGTCGCATCCCCTCCGAGGGGATTTATGCGTTTTGTATCGACAGTTCGGCACGTTTTGCTTTACGTGATGCTTTCAAGTGTGCATCCAAACTTGATCGCATGACAATGTAGCATACGGTGCAAGCGTGCATCCAAACTTGTCCAAACGTGATTTGGAACGGCAGTGCTTTTCTTCGGTGGGAAAATCTTATGAAAATAAATTCACAGAAATAGGAACTTTACATGCGCATAAAGAGACAATTAGAACATGCTCTGAAATGGATTATATCGTTCTCAATTTTCCCTTATGAATAATGTGCAAGCATTGTTATTATTGTTGCGAGATAATTTTTATCTATAGCACCATGGCCGGTCATGTATGCTAATTGGTGTGCGATAAATGCGATGTATTTCTCAAAGTTCACGAAGACGCATGCATTATAATGCTGGTGAAAAAGTAAGTAATGTGAAGCGGCCTTTAAAAAGAACAGACCGTGCAGTGTATGGCATGTGGACTTGCAACTGCACGAAACGGGTTTCGAGTGTCGTGGGCTTTCTTGTTCTTTCGGAAAGTGAAGGGATGGCCTTAACCTCCTCCTAACTTCAGTGCCCCACGATTTTTGGCTTCCCTCAAGGCAAGGCCGGTATTTTTCAAGTGGTGGTACACTCATCAATAATAGCCTAGTTGTCCATGTTGATGACTGGTACCAGACATCACGTGTGATATATCGGATCTTGAATTTGATTTACAGGCCTCGTTAAACCAGGTTTAAACCAGATTATCATAAATCGGTCGGTTTGGCTTGTTGTATTAACGTTTAGGCTCCCGTAAGCATGGAATACTCATCCCTTGACCTCCGTCATGGTTTTAGAATCGGTTCGCGAAATTTATTATCCTAGATGAACGGATAAAAACAAAAAATGCTTTTAGTGTTTATCAAACGATGCATCTATTAATTTTGAATACCTTGAAATAACTCCTCGTAATTACATTTGAATGACCTTAATCATGCATATAAATGACTTGCTCAGAACCGCGATGATGTTGTCAAATATTGTTGGGAAAATTTAATAGAGCCATTTAAGCTAACCCTTTTTACTCTAAAATGCAATCGTAAACACCTATAATCATTAAAAGACATTGGCCATAAGATGACAGGCGGTGAGAGAAAAAACTCTTTTAATCGAACTTGGGTGATGTTTACTGTGCGTTTAAGATGAAATTCGTCATTCCGTCGTTGAACCATCTCGGACCTTGGTGGAGTGCGCGTCAGCGGTTTCATTTTGAGAATTCCGGTTTTTGTGGCATTGACATGGGCGAAATTTTCGAGCAAAAAATGAAGCCAGCGTACGGAAAGTCAGAGAATGAATGCCATGCCGGAAAGAAAACGTAACCTACATTCACCATTTTCCGGCTCACCAAGCATTGTAATCCCATCAGTCTTTCGGTTATCTGGCCTGTTTAATCATATTGCTCATTTTTTTCGGTGTATCCAAGGCTGAAATATTTTCCAGCCGCGTAATATATTTAATCCATTTTCCCATTGCCCGGGTCTTCAAAACGATTTGAACTCTACGGTTAGTGGTTCAAAAGGGCCAACATATGATAACCTCAGTAAATTGATGTCCAAGGTAACCTAAACAGATAGCGATCCAGTGTTTCTTATACTTAATATGTTGAGCATCTGTTAAGGAAACGAAATGAAATTTGAGCCTTTTAATTTTGTCACAGCGTTAGGGAAAAATCCACTGTTGACATTTCTTATTCTTGAAAGTATGGGTCATTCAAGAATCTTTAAAGGACCCTGCCTTCATGTATATCTGTCAATAGTAAATGAGGAGGTTGGTTTCGCGGTAATCGAATCATTCTTAAGAGTATGAATAATAAGCCTTTGCCGCTTTACCCTTATACTTGTAGCCGCCGCGGTGGTTCTTGAGTGAGAGCAGATGTCCCAATATTCCTAGTCGGCAAAAGTTTCATTTTTAAGCGAAAAAGATAATATTTCTGAATTCGCCGATTCAAAATTACATGTAACTGAAATTTGAAATTTATGTTCGCATCAAATGTGATGCTTTTTATATTTCTACGAGATACCTGTCAGAAAGGAGTCATGTGTCTCTACCACTAAAGAAGTATGGCCCTGTTTCTTAAAAATATATTATTTTCGTGTAAATGATAAGCTCTGGGCTTCTCATATTCTTCTGGAGGTTGGGAATTTTATATTAAAGATTCTTTTTATCTTTCTCATCGCTCCCTCCGATGGTAATGTATCCAACCCATGTCGAAACTCATTAACCGTCGCTTGGATGTTTCCCCAACCTATTCGAAAACTTCGATGGGTTTGTGAAACGTCAGACCGATTTTACCTCAATTCGGGGATGAATTAAAGAGGGAAAACAGTAAAAAAAGCCGCGAGGGATCATTTGATGGATTCCGTAGATCGCAGCGAAGAAACCAGCATTAGTTGTCTCTTCCTAACGTGGGGCGCGCCCATAGATGAAATTTTTCTGGGTTGGCCCCCTACTCGGAGGAGGAAAAACGTTGGTAGCCTTCGGATGCCTCTGAGCAGTGAGCTAACGGGGCGTGAAAGCCCTCCCGAGAATTCCGTGGGTGCTTCGGGAGGACTTGAAGCCAGAGCCACTCACACATTCATCCGCAGAGATGAGGTTGGGAGGATGGCTCTTCTGAAATTAAATCGTGACGAGGGTGCTAGAGGAAGGAAATTTTTATTCCTATCTCAATTCCGCTCATTCCCATTCCTAGAGAATAGGATTCCGATCCACGTCCTCAGTAAACTTCCAATAATGTCACTGTTAATGTAGGCGCTACTACAATACTTCATCAAGGTTTTTGCATAACTTTTTCTTTACTATTCAAATTTATATTAGTTTTTAAATAATTTTTATCATGTATTCTTGGGTATGGGGAAGAGTGGCGTAGTATTATCCCGACCCAGTCTCCGGGTGAAAGAAAGAATAGTTTCCAAAGAAATAAATTCAATTGCCCAGAAGAATATATTTCCTCTTAATTCGTTGTGTGTGTTCGTCTTTAAGCGGGGAAATTCATATTTCGAAAATTCTGAAATAATTGGAGTTCAAACTTTCTTCCTGTCGCCGCGCCAAATTTCATTACAAGTGAGTCTGGCGGAATGCCAATTCTCTCTCCCCCAATTTTTTTTTATTTGACATCAAACTGCGTCCTCAACTGTACGCAGGGTGAGTGAGTAGGTGTAAAATGGGAGGAAATCCGATTTTTCGAAAATTTGGTGTCGTTTGAGCATGCATCTCTCTCTCAATGAGTTGGCATTTCCTCCTTAAATTAATTAATGTCTAACTAACTACCCGTCGCGAGGCTGTGCGGTACGAGGTATTAAAACATCTGGAATAATGAAAAGAGAGGATTCTGGCGCAAGTGCTATAAAAGAAAGGTAAAAAAATTAGAAAGGGAGTTAAATTCGTTCCTTATCTCCTGCGACTTGGCTCTTTTCGAAGCACTCCTACCTCTGTGCATAAAATTGGGGAAACTTTGACACAGTTTATCATGGAGACGAAATAAGGAGTTTTAATGTATTGAATAAGTCGAAAATCTCCAGAGATAAAAACTGGCGTATAGTCGAGGACTTAAAACCTATTACCATCGGGCGACAGTAAAACCTAAGTAAAAGCTTATTTATTTTTTTATTCCCATTTTAAACGGATTTTCACGCTCAGTAGCGCAGTAGTGATTAGTTCCTTAACTCAGCCAAGACCAGGGGACTGGTTTCAGTAATGATAAAGGAATTGTTAAATTATATGCCCTTGTTTTCAGCTTTAATGTAGGCGATCCGTAACCCCTTTTTTGTTTCAAATGATGCTTGGAAATGGATGAATTTTTAAATATATTGTAATAGGTACCTATGATATCAAAAAACGTGGAAATTTCTAAATTCTCTGGAATTCCAGAAAAATCCAGATCATTTCACCTTCCAATTTCTCCCGTCGTCAACCTCCAGGCCTAAATAAAATCTCCTCGATATTTTAATGTGTGATATCAATGGCTTATCCCATTGCAGTTTAGCGATACCTGTATTCATGCGTGTGCGTGATTTTAATTGCCAACATTGATCCTCTTTATGAAAGCATTGTTAAGGTTACGAGTGGGATCACATAAATCTCATGGATATTATCCGTAAAGAGATGACGGGTGTGACATGGGCTAGGCTTGTCGGTATCTTTGCACTTGGAGAATGTGGCAAATCGTTCACCATACTGTGTATGAATTGGGCCTTACTCTGGATTCAGTTTATAATGCATTGTGATTTCGCAGATTCCTTACAGATGCTGACCCTGTCATATAATTTCAATGATGCATAAATGGGGGTTGTTAACATATGACTGTGGATAATATGACACATTGACACTATGTGGATATATTTTTTCATAATAGCCTGATCGATATGAATAATTTTCGTTGCTGAGAACTGATTTATGTATATACACACACATAATAATATGTATGTGTGTGTACATATATATATATATATATATATATATATATATATATATATATATATATATATATATATATATATGTGCATAAATTTATTTATATAAAGGTAGTGCTTTTCGTTAAGAGGGGCAATCAAGTATTTTTTTAAATGCCCAAACTTACCATAACCGGTAGAATACCAATATGAGAATGTAGACGATAGTTTTGAGGAACACAGTGGACGATATTGCTTTATATACCTGATTATTATCGCCATCATCGATTCATCGTCAGTATTTTGATGTGTCAACTGTATTGAGTGTCGATAATGTAAAATGTATATCCATCGACGCTTCCAGGTTTGCCCTCCGGATGAACGTCGAAATGTAATCGGCATCCGATCTCGCAGCGAGCCGGCGTTTCCTGCCGGGTGAGAGCGGTAAAAACGGGTGTGCGACAACTCGTAAGGCGTGTCCGTTTACATCCACGCTCTTTTTCGCTCCAGTTGCGCTCGACGTCTCTCTCTCCCTCTATCTCCCGCCACCACCCCACCCCACTGTTTCCCTGTCCACTGTTTGTGTACCACCGTCGGCCGAGTGCTCTTTCTCGGTCGCCGAGTGCGGATTTCCGGTCAATCGGCTTAATTCCAGGGGTTGTGCAAGCTACTGTTTGAAAGTAGCACCGCCACCGTTAAAGCCGCTCGGCCTGAGGAGATAAAAGAAGGGATGGAAGCGCAGACAATGACGACTGGATGGAGGGTCTCTCAGCCCGGAGTCCTTTCCACTGTTAACCCTTGTCATCCACCAGGGAAAAAATGAATGGAGAGAAATATGTAAAGAGTTCAATAGTTAGATTGGAAAGTGAAGTGTAAGGCACCAACATCTTCAATTGAAAATGCAACCGATAAAGCAGCGTGGTGTGTGCCTACGGTATTGCAGTTGCTCATTACCCTGCTGCTGGTTTTTATGTTTATTGGACATACTCGGGGAGTATTTTCCATTACTTTTCAGTGTACTTAGGGGCGCTATTTCAATTATGTAAGGCCTTTTGGAGGTGGAGAGTGTACTGTTTCATTTCGTTTTCTTCGGCGGTTGAAGGGTAGGTTCAGGAAGGATCTTACGTAAGGTATACTATTGCGTTATTTCAGCCATTGCTGTTGAATAATTAATTTTCCTTCATCACCCTTTGATCACTCTATGTTCAAATTCTCAGCGATGAAACGTTGCTTTCAGAGTTATAATAAAATTTATTAATTATAATGAAGAAACAATGAATTAATGGAGCTATTTTTCCGCGAAAAACACCTAATTGAAGTGATAGTCGCAGGACAAAATTTTCTCGTCAATCTTTCATGCGCTTTCTTCTTTCGTTTAGAATAAGTTCGCTGGTTTGACATAGGTATTAATTAGAGTGCAACTATTTATATCGTAAGATCGGGTAGAAAAGGGTTAACAACTTACAGATCCTTACTTGGGGTAAAGTCAAAAGTGACCTCTGATGTAATTTAAGGACGGCCTCCTATATGTTTCGAGTGAAAGGCCGGTTTACTGAGAAATTTATTTTGTGGTGACTCCGGTATCAGGTAATGATTTTTTGAATTTGTTGTTAAAATTTTAGATTGAGGGAACCCATTTCACTCAATACATATCGATCGAAAATTCTCGAAATAGAATCCCCACCTGCTAGCGAAAAGTGGCGAACTATCGCTGGAGTGATATGCTGTGGTGACGTTACCGCTCATCATTGACTCCAGTTGCAGCCATTATTTCGCACTTTCTACGCTCGCGCACTCAAACAATATGCCCCTTCCGCTCGCTTCTGGGTTTATTTCCTTCCTTCGTCGACGCAGCCGTCAAGTGTTTCGGTCATCGTCACCAATAATCACAGCGTGAGCTGGCCTGCATGAGTCGTAAAATCGTCAGAGCTCGAGCGAGACAAGAGGAATTTAGGGACCTAGCCCGATGGCCGCACGTTATGTCTGTTCTCTTTGCGTTTCTAGTTCTTATATGGATTTCGTTGGTATATGATAACGTCGCCATGTGCATGGACCATCAATCGAAAATTGGTGCTAGAACCAGCTCGGCTCGATCCGCCGATTTCGTCATTAATAGCAAGAGTGCTTTCTTTTTATTTGGGTTCTCTTTTAATCTTCTGAATATGGCCTCGGTTATATAATGAAAAGGAATGGGATAAATTGTGCATCAGTTATTAATGGTCATCAATGTTAGTCATTGATAACAAACAACTAGCCTTCTTTTAACTTGCCCCAGAATAGTTGGCTAGTTTTTGAAAAATGAGGAATTCACCGCTCACCTACTTTTGAGCAATTAAAATGTCGTGGATTCTTTTTAATTTCTCTGTTTTTTTATTGCTATCGGAGGTCCTTCTCAAAAAATATTCCTGCATGGAAAAATAAATTGTTTTCGATGACGAATCTCGTGAAAATTGATGAAGACCTATTCTCATCTTCAATGTGATGTGCCGTTCCACATTTACAATTTATCCCCAATTTTGTGTGCAGACTCACGTAATATGCATAGTATACTTTGCTTTAAAGCTGTGTACATTGCCATTTATCTTTAGCTTTTTAATTTGTTTAATGTACCAAATTTTAGACATTGGAATGCAATGATTGAGTAAGCGTTGTCTAAAATTAGAGGTTTTTCCCGAACTTTGTACCTCATCTCATTTACACAATAGCCCGCAAGTTTCCGCAAGTGCGGATGGTGTTAAGGCAGTAGGCACACATGAATTATATATTTTTTATTTTATCTCAATAGTCGAATGTGCTAATACATTTGGGGGCCATAGTATTACCCTCGGTGTAGCAAGAAAATTCAGGTGTCCAGTATCTTTTCAAAAGTTAGTTTTGGCTGCTGCCTTCGTGAATTATGAGGCTCCCAACTTAGTACCTCCATCATACCCTTCACGCTTACTCCCTCCTCGTGGCAATTTTTCGCAGATCTGAAGGATTTTCTCTGAACCTTTTCCAATTCCTTATTTAACGTATTTTCACCATGAATTCAAACTCCGTGGCCATTTTCTGCTATACCTGTGACAGTATGCTGGCGTTCTCTCATATAAATGGTTAATCTTCAGTTTTATCCCCTCCTATTAAATTTACTTGAAAACTTTCGCAGATGGCAAAATTGGCACTTTTTTAATACTTTATTTGGTCCTAGCATGTAGTATATGCTAGTATCTACATGTAAGTGTGCATTGGTTAGGGGTCTCTCTCTGATAACCGCCTTGTACGTACTTTTCTGTGGTTTAGTGTGGACTTTTTCCTCCTTCCTTCAATCCTTGAAAACCTTTCCTCTTCCTTAACCTTTTCGCATGATACTTGCACTCGCTGCCTGACACCTTTTAGGTGTATCGCGGGATATTTGTGTAGATGTATTCTAAATGTTACTTCATTAAAGCGGGGATATTAGCCTCTCCAGCTATAAACTATTACCAGTGGTCGCAAGGGTGATTAAAGATACTTTAAACTACAAATGTACATTTATAAGGCAAATATTTTGTTATATATTGAGGAAAATAGTTAAATATTATTGGCCTCACAATTTTGAAATTGGATTGAAAACTGAAATTAATAATCTAGTAACCGTCGTATTGGGGGAATACATTAAGCCTCTTGAACTCAACTATAATTAAGGTAATGTAGGGTCAAGCAATATTAGGTGTCTAAGGTGTTAAGCAATCTATGATAGGAGCCCCTGTAAACTCGAAGATTTTACTATAGATCAAATAAGTAATTTACAGAGGTTTCGATCGTTCAACTTCCCTAGTGGCATCGAGTATGTCATCCAGTTTTCCATTGTATCGGAAGATAAAACATCAGTATAAGCGAGGGTGGTAAGAGTCATTTTTGTGAAAATTGTTTATATTCCGCTTGAAAAATAAACTCGTGCAGTTTATTTTCTGACAGAATAAATATGCCATGCCGACCATGGTTTCGACATTTTATTTCAATTTTCAAAATGACGATTGCGTTTTGACAAGACTCGTTTACACCTCGGGAAGAAACAGAATCAGAGGACGAGGATAGGTACGGAGAACGAAGAAGGCGGTGAAATCGTGAACAAACCCAAAACAACACACTTGAGAATTGAGATAAGGCAGTAGAGGAAGCACTATCTGTATTCTCTGTTTTCTCTTTTCTAACCTCGACCCTTCTATTTTAACCTCCATTCTACTTACCTTCCTTCACTTTGAAAATGATATATCATGTAGAAAACGTGATCGATATCTTACATGCTGTTTAGAACGTAACAATGTGACATTTATTCTGCAAGATGAATGCCATAAATAGAGACAAAATTAAAGACACTGTCGAATAAATCGTTGCAAAGATTCCTCATCTTGCCGCAGAATTCAGGAACGGATAAATAAGAGAAGGAAACTTCCACTCGGTAACCCGTCTCAATTTTTACGACACACACATACAGGATTCGACCGCCACATTTTCGTGGATTGTGTTTTAACACCCTCTCTCGCACGGCCTTGCGCCAACTCACTGTGGACTATGTGGACAGAAGTGGATGTAGATCCTGCTTGGGAGTGGTGTAATGACGATCGTTAAGGAGCGGCGGGAAAGTTCACCTTTTTGCTTCCTCAGAATTCGCTCGTACCATTATTATCGCTGGACAAATTAAGGCGTGGTAGTTATGGTTTCATGGTCCAATTGGTTTTCAGTTACGCTGGAGGATCCGCTCGACCCCTTCATCTCCGACTTGGTTCCGGGACCGCGATGTTGCTTGGTGTCTCTTTTTATAGAGGCAATCCATTTTATACCACCTCTTCCGTTTTTCTTTTTTCATGTCGACCTTCTTTGAGGTTTCTCCGAAGCGTTTCCCGTATTGTTTCATTCTTTATGGGAATTCTCCGATCAAAGATTCTAAAGGTGCCGACCGTCGAGGCGTGGCTTCTTCCATCCTTTTCCCCCCGCAGAATACGCGCGTGTACGTGGCCTCTTCGTAAATTTTTGACGAAGGGTGCTTTATTTGTTTCCCCATAAAGAGAATGCCATACCGAAGGGAGGGCGCGCGTTCCCGAAACGGGTTTTCAGTAATTGTCTTACGGGAACGGTGGCCTGGTGGATTGTTGATTGGCTCTTCAATCGTGCACTGTTTTAAGTGCCACTCTCGCACTTTTGATTCAATGTTAGGATGAACGTTGTACCAGTCGAATGCAAGGTTTAAATATTTTTTTCGAATCAGTTTGTTTCATCCTTGGATACATTTTTGACCATGGTGAATACGTGCATCAATTCAGCGGTATTTTACCTGCTGCGTTCATGTTCTCTGTCGAATCGGCCTATGTTGGCGGTTTCGACGTTAGACAAAGTTTGTGAGAGCTCCATTGTTAACTATTTATTTAGGTATTTGTACCTCATTTAGTTTATATCTCATACTTTATTTGCTCAGTTCTTTACTCTCTGCGCAATGTAGAGGAAGGATTATTATTATATGCCTTCGTAATGTGTAAAGAAAGATTAATGAAGTGAGTCGTTATGTTATGTTGGTAGAAATATCTGCTTTTTCGTCAAAGGCTTGTCCACCCCACGACCGACAATAAGTAAGTAAACCCAACGACAGCAAACTCTTCGGCACTAATCGAACTTTGTTTCAAACGCGTGAGAGAAGGGATATCCCCGTTAGATTGTGATAATACTCTCTGCCCTCCACGAACATCTTGTGCCACCGAAAGATCATGTTTCTGGACATGGCTGACTCCCCGTAAGCCTGGTTAATCATACCGACAGTTTCGGTAGACGATTTCCCAAGCTTTACCGCAAATTTGATGGAATAACGCTGCTCCAAAAACTTCGGCATCGCGTTCCGTGACGTGGGTCGAGCGTGGAGGTTCGCGTTAACAGAGCTCCTCACTACACCACAGCTCAGAGCCGACTGCCTTTTTCAGCGTCGCTTGCCAACATACCCCTCTCCAATCGCAGCCCGTCAGAGCGGTGCTGGGCGCGCCTGGGGCGGCGCGCCCAGCCCAGGAGTCAGTACACTTATTTTCCGGACGAACCCTGTATACTCTCGGTCTTCGGAATTCGAAAGTTGGATCAATCATGTGGCGTGATGCAGAAATGTTGTCCCTAAGATCTTGTCGTTCGAATGTTTGCTGGTCATCCGAAGCATATGAGTCTAAAATATTCGATGGAAAAAAACTTCAGCGATCGTTATCCTAAATAATGGGAACATATGAGTTCTCGTACGAGGTTTTATGAATTAAATCTTGTCTTGTGATTGTATTCAGGTATCAAAAAGGTAGGAATGGATGCACTGTGGTAAAATAACAGCAATTTTATTAATTAATTATTATCAATGGATATGGAATCGATTGTTGACCAAATAGATCATGGTATAGTTACAGAACATCAACATCTTACCATGCATATCTCCACGATGGCGTGTGGCAGTGGGTGTTAGATCGCAAGGCACTGGAGTAATTATCAATGTGGAAATGCGTTGATATTTTTCGGGTATTAAATAATATTTTATCATTGAAAATTGCAGCTAGGGGTGCATAGCTGCTAGCAGTTTCACGTAATGTAGATTTCCCAAATATCATTCGGGGAAGGAAACCGAGGGAGGGGGTCGGAATAAAACTTAAACGTGTCACGGAGAGTTTGGACGTGTCGCATACGTAATTTTCTGAAT
The DNA here is from genome assembly GCF_022747635.1 of Hetaerina americana. NCBI lineage: Eukaryota > Metazoa > Arthropoda > Insecta > Odonata > Calopterygidae > Hetaerina > Hetaerina americana. Next base: position 76,865,495 of record NW_027286985.1, read on the forward strand.
GACGTGGTATTTAAACTTAGATCGCAGTCCAGGGTTTTGCGTGTGCGGCGGCTTATGTTGCCCAATATTTGGGCTGAACCTCGGGGGTGCCGCCGCCTCCTGAGCGTATTCAAATGTGTGCGCGATGTTTCGCTCACGCCTCTCGACCGACGAGAGCGCGAACGAAATGCATACGGTCAGCCATTCGGAATCGTCTCCCTCCCCTCCTCTCTCTTGCTCTCCCTATCCGTACTACTCCTACGTTTCATTTTCGTCTGAAACCGCGCTCCTTCCGGACTCGTGTGACGAATGAATTTCCTCCGTCGTAGTCGGTGGGCGGGCGGGGAATATGGATATGTCATTCGGAAGAGAGACGGAAGGGGGGAGTGGGTGCGGGACGGGAGAAAGCAGGAGTGGCAAGTCCCCCACGGAAGATTCTCGTGAATGAGCGAATACATTCGGCATTCTCATCGGGGGAGGGGCATGTCACGGCGCCCCCTCCCGCCCTCCCCCACCAATCCCCTCATGACCCCTTCATTGGAAGCGGATATCCGGAGCGATGACTAAGTCTTCCCCGTAATCACCCGCATACATGCATACTTCGTCCATCAAACTTACCTCCCCTCCTACCCACCCCATCCCCCGAAGTCATATCCAACTGTGGAGAGCGCGCAATTTTTTTTTCTTGAACGGATATTCTGTGTTGTCGGCAGTACCACCACGTTCGCATAGGTGTGACAAGGGAGCTGCTGTCCAACGTCCCTCGCTGGCTTTTCACACTCGTTCCTGGTCGGCTGTGTGACAGAATAAAATATTTCCCGTCAAAGTTTTCTCTCGGCATTCTAAAGTTCCTCTGGAATAATTTTCTCCGGGATGTCATTTGTCATTAATATAACCTAACAGCGGCATGTCCAGAAATCGTTCCCGAGTGAGAGGGTCATTTTTCCGAGGCGGATGACTACCAAAGAGGGATGTTTAAATGAGCAGCATCGGTGTGCCTTGGGTAAATGGATTGCATAATATTCCTTCCCTCGCAATCTCATATATGTAATCTACATCTACAATACCGTCAATATAATGGTAGCGCTCTGGAGTTGATTCGTTTGGCCAAATATTGGCACTTGCATAGCTGTTGTTTTCAGCCAGGGCATTTTAATCATGATTCTCGATCGGAAATTTCCATGGGGTCACCGCCTCTCTGACCTCCTTCCCCTCTCTACTCCGCTTCGCTCTACTTTCCGTTACACCTCGCTGCAAAGGCTGTTCAATAGCTGTAACTCTCAATATTTACTTCCATTGTCGCCATGAATTAAAGCTGTTTTAATCAAGTATTCGTGAAATGGAAAAGAGATTGTAAAAAGGCCTCCCCATCAACTATTGTTGGTTTTTCAGCCTTGATTTTGTTGGTAATCGCGAGTGATACAATAAAAGAACGAGTATTTGGTTGGTTTTAGTCTTGCTGATATAATTTTGTGCCAAAATAATTTCCTTGCTGTCAGAAATAAACTCGAGTGTCAGGTACCTTCTTGAAATTCGTAGTTGTGTCTCTCATCCTTACACTCTACGTTGCTGTGAGAACATTTAAAATGAAAAGTTTGTTAATTATGTACCTGCCGACCTGGTGACTTGTTCATTCACCAGTGATGCCAATTGTGCTCGTTTTTACTTTTCCAATTCGTGCTATCCCGTGGTGATATTTGCCGAAAGGAAAGTTTTAAGGTTTCCACATTTTTCTGTCAAATTAATTGCTTCATTTATTTATTTAGTACTAATCCGAGAACAATCAAGTTTCGGCCTTTTACACATGGGTGTAGACATAAAATAAAAAGGAAAACCGCGAACATCTAAGCCCTAGGTGGAGGAAAATTCACCTTGTCTGGAATCGAATCCACGACCTCTTGAGTTATCATGCGAGGAATTCACCCAGCCGGGAATGAGGCTGGAAAAATAAATAAAATTGACTCTTCAATTACCTCTCAAATAATCTCCCTGAAGACGGACACGTTTTCCACGTCGACTCCGTGATTCATTAGTTGCGGTTAACGCTTCCCCTAGGGGTCCCAAGGTTTTGGAAAAATCGGCCGCTCCGTGAACGAGTCTTCTCCGTCCGGTCTTAGGTCCGTTGTCGCACAACGTTTGGCCCTCCTTGAACTGTCACACTCGCGAACGCACATTTTATACAGACCCATAACCGCATGTTTCATTCAATTAACGATGAATTTTGAACACCGTAACAAGTGGAGAAAACGGCTGATTACGCGCTTTTCGTATGCACGGCGACGCCATTTTAAGTATTGAAAAAACTTTTCACTCTAGTGGCAGTTGTACAATTTCCGTGCACTGTACGGTGCGTTCATCTTAGTTTTGCATTTATAAAGAGTGTCGTTGTGTTTTAAGCTAAATCACATCTTACTATCTACGAAAAGTCCCGAGAAAAAAATTAGCTGACCTTAGAGCTTGCAACAAAAAATGAATGAAAAAAACGTCAGACAGACTGACGTCACTTCCTTTCTAGGTACGATTTATTTCGGTCGTTTCTCTTATTTTCCCCCTAAATTGGGGATTTAGGACACATTTTGAACTCGGCGCCGTACTACTCGGATTGCACAACCCTCCTATCTACATAATGAAATATCTGGACAAAGTTGGAACGGCATTGTCATTCACCTCTAATGTACGCGTGGGAATCTGCCTTCCTCATTTCAGATCCCTTAAGTTGCAAATATTCCTTCGCAGATTGCCTCTCCTTGGCAATAAAAAATATTTCCACATCACTTTGCATTGCTTATTGACTTACATAGATGTCGAAACTAAGGTCATGCCTCCGTTAAACTTCATAATGTGGCATAGGAATTCTCAGCCATGTTGTTAACTAGGTATGAATTACTAATCTAGAGTGTGTTGGAGTCCTATGCGGACCACATTCTTCTCTCATCAATGTTGGAAGCGGCTCGTGGAGAGTTTCGGAATGTAATTTTGAGTGTGCGGTGGAAGAACTCAAAATGAGGAGCACTTTTCACCCAACACTCATCGCACGCTAACAGGCAGAGGAACTTCCGGAACTGAATTCTCACGAAGTGTGCTTTTCGGAGAACTCGAGCTTAATTTTAGTTTCCAGAGTTTATTGCTTCTCGCGCACAAAAACTTGATCGCGAAAGCGAGTTCACATTGTGCCGTTCCACGAAATCAGACTACAAGCATTTTTCTTCAAATGTTTACCGGATAAAAATGTGGGGTGATAGACAAATGCATGCCTGTCACGGCAAACCGTTCTAGTCATCGTAAATTCCGCGATGTGACGATTTTTATCAGATAGTTTAATTTTCACGTATGCTAGCAATCAACTTCGTAAATGCGCCTGACTTTGGGATTTGGGGGATGAATTCTAAGGTTTGTGTCGACGCAAAAATAGTCGTTTCTCAACGACCCCACGAGTTATGACGATTTTTCGTTTTCCCAGATATCTATCATCGCCCACAAAAATGTCAACTACTGTCGTCAGTCCTGATGGATCATGACAATTTTTCCACCCCAATTTCCCGCCTGATGCAGACGTGTAGTCAAGGGTGTTTCCATGCATCGTCGACGAAAAAATTGTCGACTTCTATCTCGTCAGTCCTGATAGATCATGGCAATTTGTCCATCCGAATTTTCCGCCAAAGGCTGCCGCCGTCAAAACTCTAACCATGATAAACAATAGTTTTTGTTTGCTTTGTCGCGCTCAGTCCATCGCTGTGATTTTTTTTGCAAGCATTTTTTTCAAAGGATACGCTTTCAAATTTGATTCATTGGATGGTACCCGTGTGTGCTGAAAACATGGTACGAGAAAACGGTATCGTCACGCCCATCTTCAACATTAGCCGCGGGAAATCCGTCGGGGAGCTTTTTTTCCATCTCTTTGAGATTCGAGCGAAAAGGCGCTTTTGCTGCCAGCTTTCGCAGTTAATATCTCTTAACACCTGAAGGATCCGATCGGCTTCACTACGGCGGAATTTCGGCAACAGCTTACGCCATTTCGCTTAATACCCATCCAACAAAAGTAGCCCGTATTGGACGCGATGTAAGTAATTTCTCGGCGTGGGTGAAGTATTCATTGTTCTCTCATCAACGGTTAGGACGAGTCGTGAATTCAATAACTGGGCTGAGTACATCTGTCGTCGTGTCGCGTAAATGTCGTACTAAGGGTCGGCCCCCACCCATCCCCTCTGTGACCCAAATAATATATAAGTGCACCGATATGTAGTCACGGGTGACCGTCCTTCACGTGAAAAAAATCGCCCCGGCCTCCTAGGCGAGTCACCCGTCCACCCTCGTTAACTGCGGGTGATGTATCACGAGCTGGGCGGCGGAAGTTACATCACGCGGGTGGCCCTACCTAATTGACTGATGGTCACATAATCGCCGCCTTCATCTTCCGCGCGACGCGTGCTATGCCCTTTCGACGTCGGGCTCCCGTCCCCTTATGCGCTGCTTCTCCACCTTTTTCAAGCTTGCTGCTCGATTAAGTTGATCTCGATTAAGCCGAAGTCTCGCGTTGGTCCCAGATCTTATTCTGACTTAATTTCACGGGCGTGAGTAAAATTCATTGGTTAATGATTCTGGAACTTTTGGAAAACCTGAATTAAAAATGGGAAATTAGGCAGAGAATACCAACTAAACTGTAGGAATTTTCATTATTAAAGTTACTAGTCCTAAAATCGCAAACAAAGTTTTTATGGCTTAAATTACTTCGGTACTTAGTACTAAGAAGCATAGATTTACAATGCTGAATAAAGGAGCAGTATTTTATCGTGAAATCAGTAAAAAAAATTTTCTCAAAAACTTTTTCTCCTTTGTTTTCGTGTACAAAACTCCATATTATCGGATTGAAGTCATTCTGGTTAATGCTACGTAGCACATTACTGATCTTTTCGTGAGTTTTAGCTCTATTATTTAAGCCGTATTGATATAATTATTGTGTATAAGCCTTTAACAACTTATTTTAACCATTGGAAATATATTTTTCTCACTTGGAAACACCCGGATGATAAGATAATTTCAAGGGAAAAATCAAGACATTTTATAATGAGATACGAAACGGGACAATGAATGCATTGTAAATTTGTGAGTATTATTTCTTCAGGTAGTGTCTGTTTGCCTTGACCAGATTTTCATGATCACTAATGATATCTAATAGATATTTACACGCGTGATACTGTGGTCACGAATTGTTCGAGGGGATAAGGATTCTTCGCCTTTGTGAGTAAAGTATGTGGGATTCACACATCATATTGTATTGCTATATTTTGTGCTGATTTGTTTCGAAAGCGTTCTTCGCAGGCTACATCTACAATCCCACGGTTTGCTCGAAAAGTAGTTTTCTTTAAAATAAATGCAGTTGGTTGAATGATTTCTACAGGTACTAGCGGGGAAAAAACTATTGCTTCGGTTGGCACGCTGCTAGGAAATATGCTGACACGTTAAATACGAGTAAAATCGGGTCCTGTGGACGAAACAGCCGGAACTAAATCAAATGAGGGACAAGTCCGGGGAATCCGGGGTCGCCTTGGTCACCACCCTCCTCCAAACCCGATCGTACCGTTCGGTTATTCGGGGCCTCTCCTCTGGAAAGGGAGAGGAGAGAGGGAGGGCATCATCGCGTGGGGGTCTACGGGAGGGGGAAAGGGGCCAGTGGCCACGACGCCCCAGCACCGGCTAAGGCAGCGTAACAGACCGGATTTGTTTCTTTCATTTTTTAACCCCCCCATACTCTCTCTCTCCAGGCCATAAAAAATAATGAATAAAAGTAGGCCGTGACCACAGGTAGCTCGGTCAGTTATGATAGCCTTCGCCCCCACGGCCCCTCCCTCTTTTGTCTTCCCTCTCCCCAGGGGTGGTGAGAGAGAACAGGGTGGAGGTTGTAGGGGTACCAGGGAAGGGTATATTACATTCGTGTGACTGGACGAGGGTATTTTGGGGAGGGGAACAGGGGGGTGGGCAGTGGAAGGGAGGTAAGGGGCCAGAGAGACAAGAGCGGTAGGTCATGTGAGTTCAAGTGAGGGGGGAGGGAATTGTGTTGATGTGGGGGAGAGGCGTTAAGGGTAGGCGTTTATTTGCGTCCACCGTCACGTGCCCCGTCCGGCCTTTTTTCTATCAAACCCGGCTAGGATGGCGAGGGCGGGGGATCGGTTGGATGGAGTGTGGTCTGGGACGGGAGTGAGTGTGGGGGGAGGCTGATTGATGTTGGTGTAGACGGGAAGACAGAGAGAGACGTCTCGTTTCCAAATCCGTCCTTGCCGGAGACCCCAAGGAGATTGGAAGTGGATGAAGCGGCCTTGCGGTGTGTGTCTTTGTGTGTGTGAGTGAGCAGTCGCTAATGAAGTCTAGATGTCTTTAAATGAAATGTTTTCTTCTCTTTTCTCTCTGTCTTTCTGCGCTCACCCTTTTTCCCTTTCCTTGCCCTCCTTCCGCTCCCTGCACATATCTGGGTAAGATCCCCTTTTCGCCGTAAGCCCCAACCTCATTAGATAATAAGCACCGAGGATCAAGTGACCACCAAGGTTATTCCAGCCTCAAGAGGGGCGGGACGTTTTCCTGTAGGAGTCCCGTACTTCTGAGTGACCGTTTACAAGTTGGCCAGAGTTATTTTTGGATTTTGGATTGGATTTTTTATCGAGAGTGACTAATACTGTCTGCTGACATATTTCATTATTATATGCAGTATTTGATGTGGAGGTAAACCGCGGTTTCTGCGTTTACATGCTAATTGAAACGCATAACGCCTACGCTGGTGTGAGTCCCCCATTACTCATTATCAGCCTTCAGCTTAGATCTTATTTATGTTTATGGTTTACTCTTGATGTGAATTACTTCACTTATGTCATTTCACTCCATTGGCAGCACTATGAAACAAGTCGTTCCCATGACAGAATAGAGTAGAACAATGATTGATTTTCTAACTGTTGTTTTTATGTGGCAGGTGTTGTTATCTATTTCACTAATGAAGATGTACCAGGAAAAAGTTTTAAATGAGGTTCTGCTGGTAGTGACTTAAAATGTAAGGTCGTGAAATCGACGAAAAGTGATGACATGAAGAATTAATCCGTTAGGAGGACTCAAAAGTCATGGACAGTTGCGCCAAAGTAATACCTGATTGATTGATTCCCAATGATGATGGTGATGAGAGATGCATGTACGAGGGTCATCCGGAAAGTAGTACCCGTTCGTGCCGCATGAAGTGCTGACGACGCGAGTAGCCGCTGGACGAGGTCAGATAGCTTCAGTGGCTTGTCTGCCTTCTCTGAGCCAAGTTGCGTGACGCTAGCATTGCCTGTGTTGTTTCTGTGATTGTTTACAATGTTTAAAAAAAATGAGAACGCCGCCAGTTGTGAAGTGAGGGCAGTGATTAAATTCCTCAATGCAAGAAACGTTCGCCCATGTGATATTCATCGCCAATTAAAGGAGGTGTATGGAGACAATGTAATGGACGAGTCGTCTGTTCGGCGGTGGTGTCGCAACTTCAACATGGGGAGGGGGAACACACACGACGATGAGCGTTCGGAGAGACCGTCTGTCATTACAGACCAACTGGTGAGCTCAGTTGACGAATTCGTGAGGAACGATCGGCGCGTCACAATTGATGACATCTGTGAGCATTTTCCCAATGTTTCTCGAACAATTGTTCATGAAATTGTTAAACACCATCTGCATTATGCAAAAATTTGTGCAAGATGGGTCCCTCGCAAGCTTACAGATGAGCACAAAACCAAGCGTTCTTGTTCATGACAATGCCAGGCCTCATGCAGCTGGGATAACACAAAAACTTTTGCAGCAATTCAAATGGGAAACTTTCGACCATCCACCGTATAGCCCGGACTTGGCCCCTTCAGATTTTCATCTCTTTACAAAGCTTAAAGACTTTTTGGCAGGAAAAAGATTTGACAGCGATGAAGAACTTAAAGAAGGAGTGACCCTGTATCTCAATGAGCTGGCGGCGAAGGACTATGCAGCAGGAATACAGAAACTTGTCACACGTTATGACAAATGCCTTAATTTGCTTGGAGATTATGTTGAGAAGTAGTTTAAAGTATCCTCTTTCAAATAAAATTTTTTATGTTTGTTAATATTTACTTTTGTCTTTTTATTTCAAGAACGGGTACTACTTTCCGGATGACCCTCGTAATTGCAAATGAATATTTCAGTTAGTGGGCTTATGGGGACTATCAAGAAAGTTATTTCCCCCTTTTCACATTCATACGAAGCGTTGTCGTCTCGCGTGGTATTTCTTTTCAGGCCTCAGGATAACTGAACATATATGATATATTCATGATAAAATTTAAGTTTATTTATATTTCATTCTTTTAATGTTCACTTTTCAACGCTGAGTAAAGAGATATTTTTCTATCACCTTATTCAAGCAGGGATAATTGTATTGCGATGAGAAGTGATGCTTATGAAGAAAGCAGGTTTCAGATTCATTCTTTTTGGAATCGTATTCAGGGGTTTTTATTTGATCCGTGAATTGAAACTCTGCCGTAAATTTTTAAATACTTCTGCACGCTTGCCTCTGTAATTGGATCCGTTTCATGCATACATGTTTTCCTTTTACCTCCTCCAGATGTGGATGCTCAAATGTCAGGGCAAGTTCAAAGAGTACCAAGTGGAGTCTCACGTTTTAACGTCCTTCCAACCCCAGGCCACTCGGACTCAGGCTATACGCCCATAGCCTTTATCGTATTAATTTCCTGACCTTCCCCTTTCAAACAATTTTTATAGGATTGGAATTTCATTTCATGCGATTCTCAGGTTAGACTCGTTGGGCCTTATTGTTAACATCGGATATGAAATAGATGCAAGGCATTTCATTGCAGTAAAGCGTCGGTGAACACGTCGAAATCGCGCGAAATGTTAACTCCGCTGCAGAAAATGAAGTAAAGAGGTACACATTATTTTCCGGCCGCTCCCAATCCCTTCATCATCGCGCGCTAGTCACCGAATGTCGGGGAAAAGGAGGAACTCTACCTGTGCCCTGACGTAATTCCCGGGTAATGTCTCCATGCCTACGTGACCCGGGGGCAACGGGGAGCTCTCACCCACTCAGGTGTCCAGGAGGGAGAGACTCGGAGCGGCCCGCGGTAGGCCTTTGTTCGAGACTTTCGATTCCGGAGACTCGTGCGTCTCTGCGGACTTCCATCTAGGTGACGCGATCGCCCGATCGTGACTCGATGATCTTCGAGGTATAAAAATTGACTCCGTGTGTCTCCCGCCCTTTCACTCTCCCTCTGCGCAGTAGTTATTAGGGGAGGCGACCGACAGGTAAAGTCATTTGCGCCATAAGTGATAGGTGGGTAATATGGTAGAGTTAGGAAGTTCCGGGAATGGAGGGGTGGAGAGAAACCCGGTGTCTACATTAGCCTACTTTTGACGAATGGCGCCAAGTGATCCACACGTACCGTAGCTCCCCAAGTATGGGTCGGGATGCCGCTGAAAAAACTTGCTAGATCTGAGATTCGAACCCGGACCCTCGGAGTGGATAGCAATTATATTAAACACCACAGCATCGAAATCTCACCTCCACATGGTTTCCACCGGTAAGGAAATGAAAGCCAAAATTCAAGCAAAGAAAGAAACTTGCTATTCCTAAGAAATATTTCTATTGCATTACGTAAAAATAATTAAGGAAAAATTAAGATCAAATATCACGCCGTTATTCAATAGATAATAGGTATTAGTATAAACCAGTTAGCCATTAAGTACATATAAACTGAAAAAAAGAATGTCTCTGTCTTCCTTGCTTCATAGTTTTTCGTATGTAAACAATAATTTGATTATTCCCGAATGTTTCCACAACTCTTGAGAACCCATCATATTATCTGATACATTCGTTCTTGTATAGTATCGGATGTATTATGTAGCAGGGCATTTTCTGGGGAAAAGTATTGAGTGTGATTCTTGAATTTGATGTAGCAATTTTCAATTGAGCAAAAGAAGGAAACATAAAACTTATACCAAGTAATGGTGATATTTATGCCCTAGTTGGTGTGATGTACGCTACTACTGCCAACCATTGCTACTACCTGAAACAGTGGCGCGATATTTTAGAAACGGATGACGAAAGTTATGAAATTCTAAACTCTCTGTCAATGCCAAAGGCAGGGTAAGCTTTTGAAAATACTCAATTCGTTTGATTGAAACATCTTTCTGCATGCGTGTGATTATCATGTTCCCTGAAGCGGCTGATGATGTAGTACATACCAAGTTGCCTCCCCGGTGCCTCGGCGAGGGAGGAGGGAGGGGCTAGCTGCGGATGACGGGGGTGCATGGTTGGTGCTCGTCACCCACCGTGAGGACACGCATCTCGGAACTCCGTCACCTCGGAACCACCGCATGGGGTTGGCGGCCTCCCCCGCCACACGGCAGGTCGCCCCCTCGCATCCGTCGAGCACACCTACCCGAATCTCACTCCTTTTCTCCCAGCCATTCCTCCGTACCTCCATTCCTCAATATCGCCAGCGTGGTAGGGAGTGTCACGTTTCAAGCTCTCCAGCGAGGCCACCCCGTCCCTCAGTCTCAAGCCGTCGATTGGTTGTCATTAAAAATAAAAAAAAACTTTAAACGAATCGTCCGATTGGGATGGGAAAGATATTCCGTCATTGCGACGCGAAACATTTTTGATTTTTTTTGTAAATTTGTAATTCGTGCGATTTGGGTCAGTACTCCCCAAATTGTGGTGGATGTGGAAACTTTTTCGAATGCCAGGAACGTAGAAGGGTTTTTTCATCTTTGAGGGTATTCAGATGTTTTGTGACAAAATTATAACATATTCTTATCTGCAAATTATAAGAATACGAGTGTATGTGTTCAAGTGAGAAAATTGTGTGATGTCCTTGTCGCAGAATGTTCGACAAGTGACTGTAGGGTAAAGGGTTCAAATGTTTGGTGTTGCCTCTGGAACCTCACCCTAGAAGCCCTCTCATCACGTTTTCTGCTTACTGCGAGGTTCGTGGAACTTAATGGAAATCCGATGTGGATTCAAGGAAAGGATCTGCCACCCCCTCCCCATTAAAGTTCTTAGGGCAAAGTTTGAGACGATCTCTGTTTTCCCTTATCAAATCAACCTCCTTTTTTAGGAATAAATATTGATTTAGCATAGCCTCCACGGTCCTTGCGGGTCTCGTTAAATCATTTGTCTTTTTGAAATATTTCCTTACTGTTAAAATTATTTTGAAATAACGTCTGTGTAGGGTTAAATATTTTTAATTTAGTGGGGCTGTCATGCAATGTGAGTCACTTTTACCATTAGTGTCCTTGTCAGCACAAATTTTAAATATAAATACGAATGGGTACGCAAGAGCATTAATGATAAAGGGAAGTGTTTGTGTGTATATATGGATGTGTATATATATATATATATATATATATATATATATATATATATATATATATATATATATATATATATATATATATATGTGCACATACGTACATTTTTTTTAAACAAATATATTTTCTGTTAAATTAGGTGTGTGCTTAAGTATGGAATGGCAGATATTACGATTTTAGGTGCTGGAAAATGTCATTAATTGTGATTTTTGATACATTCACCTTGCAAAGATGTACACAAAAGAAAACAGGTTAAGGGATTTGACAAACCTATGAAATCTGATAACATTTTGAAAATCATGTCATCGCGTTTCCGTCGGTAATCGAAAAATCGCGTAGAATTATTTTATATACACTCTACATTTTCCTTTTTGTCGTAACTGCTTCATTTTCATCATTTATGTAATAGTTTCAGAATTTCAAAATTACTTTAAATGGTAGATGAGTGTAAATTCCTTCTTTTCATAGTCCATTGGGCCGTTGGATTTGATCACCCGCGAACTAATTCTCACAATTATTGAATACTTCTAGCTGTCTGCAATGAATGGACGTGGATATGGGCGTGGGCACATTTTAAATATTTGCCAAAGTACACATATGAATCTTGAAGAATGAAATTCAAATTCTTGAAAGTTTTGAATATGTTGCATGGTAAATGAAGTTTTTTTTCATTGGCCCACTTTTCCCATTGCAGACATTGGTTTTATGATGAGTGACTTATTCCAAACCAATGACTCCTTCAATGCATATTTATTAGACATCGTATTAGGTTTTCCGAGCTTTTTCATCTCTCTATGTCCAGATGTTCTCGGGACGACAAGGAAAGCATTGGGTGTTTCTGGTCGAGTATTCAATCATCGTTTGTCATGTCAGCTGTTATCTTGTAATTTCCCTGTGAACCTAAAGCTGCTCGCCTTGTATAAATAACACTTCTTGACTACTTCCAAGATATGCATATATAACATAATCCTATTCTCCACTTACACGTGGGGGATGTGAAAAGATTTCACTTTATCGAATTCATTGCTTCCGATTGCTCAAATCGTAGGTTTGTAATTAACGTTTGCCAGTGAATTGAAAATTTCAAATGTAGCTATTTAATCAGCCATGGGAAAAGTGTAGAATTTTGGCATGACCTTCGTATCCAGGGCTATTAAGGTACCATGTTTAATTATTATTTACTTTTTCTAGATATTGTGATATATTCTTACGGCACTTATAATGTCATTGCCTTCTCATGCGGAGGAATGAATATGTATATTTATTTATAATATCTACTTTAGTTATTTTGCAGCAAACAAAAGTAACTCGTGAAGTAGCTGATTCGGTTTCCTGGGCGTTTGGTTTTGTTACCTTTGATTTGGAGTCTTGAAATATTTTAGCCGTTCGAAAAAATACGTGGCATATTTTAGGGCATGAAAATTATTTACAATTTGAATTTATATGGTTTCACGGCAAATGTACTTACAATTTTCTGATTAGCATGGCCTCAAAAAGGACATGCTGGATGAAGTGGGGGAAAATGCTTCATAACTTGTTTCATATTCTCAATTTCACATAACTCTTACTTATATGTGTGTAATCCCACTTGATATTCACAAAGGCTTCGGTTTTCGCAAGCACAAAATGTGATTGACGGTTGTACAGCGGGTTTCAACGTGTAGAATATTAACGTCAATAAAATGGTCTTAAATATTGTTATAATCATTCACTGATTAAGGAAACTGAAAATGTTGCCTTTTTCGTTTACCCGGACAAAGGGAAATCATGACGTTATTATGCAGGTCATAACAATTGTTTGCTTATGAAATTGCGAAAGTAACATCGTGATTGTATTTTTTAATAGAATTATTTTGTTCTGTAATTTCATAGAAGGTAAGTCTATCAATCCTGAGGTTAGAGGTTATTAATAATTTTAGTCCCCTCAGGAGGTACTAAGCCGAAGGAAGTCGTGTAATTATGCTTCAAAGCATTTTTTCTGCAATATCATTGTAGAAGTTAATATCAGACGATTTTTCATCGTCTATTCTGAAGTGTCGTGTAATTCAGCTCGACCTTGTTGGTGGAAGCCATTTTTCTACCGTTTCAACCTCAAGAATTACCTTAGGAGACTATACCATTTACAAACTAAGCGTAATCATTCTTCCCTTGAATTATTTCTTTATCTTTATCATCACTAATAACATTCATTTTATGAATTATACGTGCGTTTCCCACAATCTCAATGAAACTGCAGAAGTGCTGCGGCAGTTACTTTGGCGGGGTCACTCACTCGCTCATGCGAACACAAACGCGGAGAAATTCACGGCGGAATAATTATTCTCCTAAGCCGGGATTAACCTTATAGACTGCAGCGCTGTGCGCACGACTGGCATTACTTCGTGACATTTCACGCAGTGTAATTCGTCAGAGCATCTTGTTTGCTTGCAACTCTAGGGAAATCGCAGCTAACGAGGACGCCGCGGTAGCTGAACTGGCGAAACAACTCGTCCGAAAGCCAACGGATCCAAGTTCGCATATTAGTGGAAGGGAATGTTTTTTTTCGGCCGCGAAAGCCTCTCATCTCATTGTATTTGCCATGTGCTAATAGTTGAAATGCGAATGTACCGGCGGCATCTTTCACATTCCGAGAACGGACAAGCGAATGGCCATTCACGCACCTCCTGGGACTACATTCTGTGAGATACGAATTACGGACGCCCAACTGCGGTGACGGTGGGAAACGAACGCCGCGGAACATGCCTAGGGATGGAGAGAGAGAGATGATGGTGGGAAGGGGAGGAAAGTAATCCTCGTGCATTTGTCTCGTTCGAAATCGTTTGGCCTCGAGAGAAAGAGGAGAGGAAAAAGAGAGAGATGGAGGGAAAGAGAGTGGCGGTTTTCTTCAAGTCGTCGACGCTCAGCGGAGAGCTGGAGAGAGCATCCGGTTCACGAGGCAACATCTGCTCGGGATTACCTTTCATTCCGCACCGAGGTTGAGAAGGATGAGCTCGGTGATTACGTGAGAATGGAAGTCCGAATCCGGTCGTCTCTCTCTTTCTCTCTCCCTCCCTCACCCTGGCCCCTCTCCCTCCTCCTACGCTTCTCTTTCTTTCCCTGCGAGCGAAGAAAAAAATGGCGCCGGGGGTGGGTTGAGGGGCAGGTGGAGGCGTCCGGCGGCCAAGGAGAAGGATGGCTCGAGGGACGTTGGGGGGAAGGGGTTTCGCAGGGAAAAGGGAGAGTGAGAGGGAAGAGGTGGGGTTTAGCGATGTGCCGGTTGGACCAGACACCGCATCCTCCCACCTCCGTATCAATTTCGGACCCTTAATTCCTCCCCCTCAGCCGCCGCTCACCCTCGCTGAAGCTCTCCCTTGGGCATCCACCCATTCCCGCAGCCGTTTGCCGTTAAATTTTATCTATTTACTGACAGTGGGATTTACTCTTACCCAGCGGTATAATCCAATAGCACATTAAAGGACTCATCTATTAAAACAAATCAATGTATCTTAATACTTCCTTCTTGCATAACCTATTTATTTAGCGATTCGCTGGAGAGACTACCTTCTTGAAGGATGTCAAGTTTTTACAATGTGTGTTCGATACATCTCCATTATATGAAGACGTGACCATGGTTACAAGATAATAGAGATAGAATGCCAAACGGATAGGTTTAAGATGTCGTTATTTTCGGAGGACTATAAGAGAAAGAAACGTCTGTGACCCACATAATCTAGAGAGCTAATGGCATCATTAGGTATTATAGCCCGAACAGGGGTCCTTTCTGTATTATTTCTTTCATGTTTAACTGTGGGAATCGCAGATACTGATACCTATTACCTGAAATCAAAGGTGTGGATATTTTTTTTCTTTTCTCCCTTACATTGTTGGGTTGGTGCTTTAGTGTGTGTGGCAGGAGGTGAATATAAACCATACTAATTTTGACCCGAATATGTTTACCTCTACCGTGGTCTGTTCACTTATCGTACATGGAAAAAATGACATCTAAAATCTATTTGTTCTACACTTGATCTCTCTTATTTTATTGATGTGATCTCCCCTACCGTAGCACGATGGGGGTAATAATACACTTTTGACATCATTGCTAAAGAGACATCCTTCCACTTAACGAGAGAAATTTAAACTGTAATTTAACCTTCGCCCCGTGAGTGATTCCCAACCTAGCTTCCCTAATGTTTTCGATACACTGCTAAGTTTATCATTACAACGTTTCACAAGTCTAGCTCCTCTGCGCTGCACGCGATCGACAATCAATCTAACTTCATGAGGATCCCATAAAATAGCAGCATACTATATTCTTAATGAGGCCTAACCAGCGAAAGACAATATTTCTCTTTGATCTTTTCATCACATTTACCCAGTACTCTTCTAATAAATACTAATTTTTTGTTACCTTGTCCACATATTCCTAGTATGTGTTTCGCGGACGGAAAATTTTATTCAGATCTCTTATCGTTCGTGGAAAACATGGTATCCTTCTTAAAACTATCTTCTCCACACTTAAGCTCTGATTGTATTGTATGATCTCACCTACTTTATTACGATGGGAGTAACAATACATAGTACTATAATAATAAATTTTCAACATTATTTCTCTTGTTATTAACACTATTGTTGTTTTGTCATTAACATTGTTGTATTATTGACCTTCTGTCCTACACGTGCAGTGTGTAACCCTACCCCTTCACACTTATTGTGCATGCCTGGTGTACATGCAATTCTTTTGCCACACGATATTCCGGCGATTTGCAGGTTACGTATCGGCCAAAGTAAACGTAGATACAGTGGTGAGTTTTCGTACAAACTCATTTTGCCATGGTGAAACTCTGGCTTCCTTTCTGTTTTCACCTTGAAGTTTTTAACTAGAAAATCTCACCTACAAATACAAATGACGCATTAATGGAATAGTAAATATTTTGTGGTTTAAGCCCTCTCCAATTTATCCGTTCGGCCTCGGAGCGCTCCCACCGGATTTGATTCCCGCCATCATGCCCTTTTCGGTCATTGGCCGACGATTTTCCACGGTATTTACGGACCGTGATGGTTCTCTCGATTAGGAGAGGGCTGGATATCCGATGAATATACGTGTAAGTCCCCTTTTCGATGCGATGGCAGTAGCTTGGACGAAGATAAGAGTTCGAGATATGAGAGAAAGTTTAAAAATGCAAAGTGGTGAAAAAGTTTTGTCTCCTCACTAGGACCTAACTTTATATTAATTTTTAATTTTAAGCTAATTTAATAACCGCTAATTTCTCTAAGGTTACCGTTGTGTTAATGTAAGAACTTGGCTCTGTCTAGTTTAAGGTGCTTATGATTTTCGGTAAATTTTAACTGTATAAATCGTTTGCTAAACTATTAACGACCCCTCATATCTTAAAGCTATCGTTAGATTAATTTTTTATGTGGTACATTAACTTTGGTTGTTTTCATTTTGCTTTGAGGCAGCTTTATATTTAAATCAAGTTGATAAGTTTTCTTGTGCCCAAGGGAATTTCTGCAACAGCTTTCAGTGCGATAAAAGTATTAATGATCGTTGAATTAACGTTGGATGTTTTTACGTGAGATTTCGTTTGACCTAAATTAATGGTATACTAGGGCGGCCTTTCTGTAATTTGTTTTTTGCAACTGTGGCGGAAAAGGATTCGGAAGAAAGTTTTTTCTATCTGTGCAGTATTCTTCTTCCATCAGACATCATAATATGCGCCTGATTCGATCACATGAGATTTTTTAATTTATTTGAAAAGTGACGGTGACCTGCTTTGGGCACGGAATTCCTTATCCTTGGATGCCCGCGTGTGATGTGAAGTTCCGAGATTGGCGAGATAATCTTTTGAAACACTCCGTCGGATACGAGGCGTCGTGCGGACCGATAATCCCTTCTTTCCAGCCGCTTCCGAAGTACTTAGGTACGTTAAGTGTGTCAGGAGACATCCTGAAAGAATTTCGAAACTCAATTCGTTTATCTTCCAGGTTTCAGTACCTTCACTCGAAGCTCTCTCCCTCGCCAGTGATGCAGATGTGAATGATAAAAGGCGGATCGCTCTTACGCGGATGTTTGTTTGACTGGTGACCGAGTTTTTTTCTCCCGAGAAAGAACGTAGAAATGGGGCGAAACGGTTCCAACGGTTTTTTCGCCGATAAAAAAATAAAAATCTTCTCGGGCGCCACGGCAACGAAAGTCCTCAACTCCCTGGTCGTGTGGGCATCTGCCTTGACGCTTTTTTGGGCGCACGCTTTAAGTGGATGATTGTACTCCGTTCCCGGCAATCGCGAGCCGAATTCCAACGCTGATGAAAATCCTACGGTAAGACCGAACTTCGAGGAGTTGTTCCTTTTCCGAGGGCTATCTCTACACGCCACGTGTAATAAGTAACACGAAGGTAGGGTTGAGCGTAATTGCTAAGGTGGCTCGCCTAAAAATGACGAGCATCGAAATATTGCAGCCCGATATCAGTTTTTTTTCTGTACGCTGCCTTAAATATCGTTTCTTGTCGCTACTTTTGTATTGAGAATTGTGAGGGAAAACAGTAAGAAATATCGGTATTGTCAATATACCTGTAGTATCTATATCATGCATATTTTGGAGATATGTCGTAAATATTCATATGTCAAATTGTCTTAAAATTATGTAGCTCATACATGCCGGCGACATCGATACAATTTGCTGTTTGAAATGGAGCGTTGTCCATTCACATCGCAGTATCGATACTACATCAATGTTGGGACATTGTATTCACCCTGCGTAGCCGAATGTTTATTTTGTAATGGTAGAGCTTATCTACCTTTCTAAGTAGGAGCTTCCCGTCTGACCTTCTATGTGAGTGGTTGGGTTCTTATCGATTCTTTCGCCAGCTATTTGCCAGTAATAATATTTTATTTTCCAATCATTTGCGACTGCAACACCTCGTTAATATTCTTCCCAGTTGCACCCATTCCTTCTTCCTTATTCTAATTTACTCCATATCTTTCTTTACCTATCTCCTATTCTGCGTTTCTCCTCTATGGGTTTCCAATATATTTTCTCTCTCAAAGGTAATTAAGAATTCATTATGTATTAACGTGCATTTAATCCTACTCTTAGTTAAATACCAAGAAAACGTCATCCTCGACTTCTCTTGAGGGTATTACAGTGTCCTGGGATTAGATTCCGGGTCATTCCGAAGGGCACTTCTACGCTCTATCTTACGAGAACCCCATCTCGTTATGCAGGCGATGGCAACAACACGGGTTCGGCGAAGATGCAACACGTGACGTAAGTATATGGTCTTCGTTAGAATAGGGAATAATCAGTAGATGATTTTGTTTGAATCCTCATCGATTATACAAGAGCCCAAACGTTATGTGTTGGCCGAATGTATTTCCGTGAGCGGCGTGGTCGTCGGTCACGTCGCGGGTTAGAATTCGTGATAACCCCCCAAGTGGAAACGTGCACAAGAGCATTCGTGTTGTGTCTTCCCTTCGAATCTAGCCGCCATTATTCGTTTCATTTTGTTGCCTCGATGGCATAGCTTTTAATTTGCCCACGCCGTAGGGGGGCCAATCAACAGGTTCCTTGCCCTCTTTGTCCCGGACGTTCGCCGTAATCGTGGAGATAAGGCGGAGTTGCTCCCTCGGGACCTCCCTCCGTCTCGACGAGTGCGTAGAGCGATAAACAACGGACGAAGAGAAAAAATGGCCAGACTTAACAACCGGCGCCGTGCTTTCATCCCCCGGGAAATTTCGTTCCCAGCCTCCCTTTCTCCTCCGAGATCTTCGGGATTTGGGGAAGTTTCCGTATCGAGGATTTATTGTATCAACGCTCAAGCGAACGTTAAAACCCGAGAATAAAGGTTGGCGAAATAAATCGACGGAGTGAAACGTTGAAGATTGAATCTCAATTTCGGGTTAAATTACGACGCCTTAGGCGGACTTTTCAGGGGTCGTTTGGACCTCCATAAGTTGTGCCCCAGGCACTGCATTGCGGGAGAGAAGGAAGAAATTGGTCGTGTTCCGCGACAGCTGACTCGTCATGTAAGTGACGGGAGTTATAATTTTTTGGCGGTCATGTAAAAAATTATAACTCCAGTGTCTTTTAAGGAACTCGCGCGCCGTAAATGTTGGTATTCAATCGTACTGAAATGAGTGAAATCATCTTGGAGTTAAAATGATTGTGATATTTCGTAAAAAATATTTGAAAAAGGAATCAGAGTGGAGCTTCTTGTCTTTTTTTCAACGATTGTGTTGGGAAACATATAAAAATGATCCACGTATACAATGCGATAAAGACGGTTTTATCACTTTTTGCTCCTCACTCCCCGGTCTTTTCTATGGTTCTAAAGGCGCTTGGAGATTGGAAAAATCGTTATTACAATCCTTCCTACTATTCCAACGTCAGTTATATCTATTAGGTTGTCCATCATTGTGACGGTCCTTTGTCTCAAATGGGAGTGGAAATGTGTACAACTTTGAGATTTATTTCATAAGACACTGTTGAAATTTACTTTTTCTTGATTTTTAGATTGCTCGGCTGTGAAACTTGTCTGAACTCCATCTTACTCCAGCCTTCAGGGCGGATTCTTTGCGAAATACGCACTGGCTGAGAATTTGTGAATTTTAATATCCCCGGTTCCGTTTCAGTGCGATTGGGAAGATCTCTGCTTTCGCGTAATATCGCCCGAAACTTCTACATGAGCAAACAGGCTTGTTAGATTTCCCGTCACAGTTTTTTAAGTTTTAAACACTCAAGTTTAGCGCTGACACAGGAGGCGAAGTCGAGAGATCACAGTGATCAGTTAAGGGGCTGACTGGAAAACCGATCGCAGTAAGGATTCACATCTCCACCGCACAATTCTAAAACGCAACAGTAGGAGACCGAATCTAAGGCCAATCGCTTAACTCTAATGGATGGTGACCTAACGGCACCTGTCACATGCCCTCGTGCCTGTCTGCATGTTAAGATGTAGAACTTTTTTTGGTGGTATTCATTAGGGAAGTCGACCGAAAGCTGAAGTCCCCTATTAGAGACAGGTGGGTAATGCGGTAGAGTTGGAATGCTAAGGGATTGTGAGAAGGGTCTGTGAAATCCGATATTGGAAAACTAGCATTCTCTTAACGAAAGACGCCCCAATTTAGCGCCCCATCCGACGGATGTACTCGAAGTGTTCTCCGGGTGGCATCCAACTAAATATCGGGATGATACTTACTGCCACTACCGGGATTAGAACCCAGAGCTTCGGAGTAGGAAGTCAGTACACTAACCACCGCAACAATTGATTTCGTCTATCGGACACAATGGATCCGCTTGCACTTGGGAAAATCCTTTGTCCCATCGAGGAGGCACTTCTTATCCTCCGACGCCTTGTATATCCATACTCAACCTTCCTGCTGGAATCGTGAGTGCTCCTCGGGGGCAGGCGAAGGAGGCTTGTATTAGCTGTGTGCACGCGGGAGTGGGTCGGTCGACACTATTCTCTCGCGGATTGTGTTCCGCCGTCCTTGGGTTACTGACCTCTCTACCTCCTCCTCCTCGCGACGAAGTGAAAACGTCTCCACCCGTCTCCTCGTTCGAAGGGAACGACGATGAAGTGAATCGGGCGAAGGGGGACTCAGAATCGCCCGTGGGGATTTACGTGCGGGGAGGGTGGTTGGGAAGGGCGTGTGCCTCCACGCCACTTCCCCTCCTCTCATCGGGCACCCATCCCTATACACCCGATCTTTTCAGTCACGATGGCGAAGGATCGAGATTGAGTTCGCGTAGAATCACAGACGTGTCTGCCGGAGAGATCACGTGTCATTATTAAGGGATTGTTTCCTCGGTCGTTATCACACGGTGTTATATATTCGCCTCAACCACAAAGCGAGAGATAAAAAAATTATTGAAAGTAGCCTAGTGCATGGTCATTATTTTATCCATGTTATATATCATTATTATTCTTGATCTAAGGTAGGCAAGGTATGAAATGTATAGCCATGTTGGACGCAATGAATGGAGGTAGAGCAATAACAATTAACTTGTAATATATTCAACAGATTCAGGCAAGATGTAGTGGAAGTTCGTCATTATGAGAAAAAAATTTGCACTTCGAAACAGATTTATTATAACGTACAACGCGTTTCAGTTCATCAAACCATCTTCAGGTATAAGACCTACTTGTCTTGTACCTGGAGATGATTAAATGAACTGAAACGCTTTGTACGTTACTATAAATCTGTGGATAAGTGCAAATTTGTTTCTCATATTAACTTGTACGTTAATTGTTATTGCCTGTTATTAAATCATCCCCTGCCACACGCCCTAGAGGTGTCCTGAAACATACCACGTAGGTGACGGTGACTCCCGAAGGACCGTCACGAAAATCAAGGAAAATTCTCCTGGAGTTGGCGCCTCCCAACAGGCCTTCAGCGTGAAAATCTACGTGGAAGGTTTCTGGCGTTTCCCTGTGATATACACCTCTCGATCGTACGCGACTCATTAATTCGTCGATTACCCCCTCGGGTGTATATTAAACTCGGACTACGATAATTATGCCTTTTCCCCGTCCCTAAATACTGTTGGGTCCGTGTGTGGACGTATCGTGAAGTGCTCTGTGTAAAATTAGCTACGCCCTAAGAGCTCCCTCGCCCACGGTCTCCCGGATTCGTCCCTGGGACGGTCATAACGTGGGTTCACCCCGGATGCTTGGTCAACGATGCCTAGGTTCCTCCGACGCTGTTCTCTCAATCTCATGTTTCTTTCTACGTAATTGGCGAACGATGTCGTGTTCAAGTAGTCAATTTCAAGCGGCGTCCTAAGGTAATCTCTCTTCCTTTGATAAATTAATAAAGAAATTTAGCGCACACATACCAATACAAATTACATATTCCAATTCAAAACAATACATTTGAAAAATCTATCTTAACTGGTAGATTATTTATAATAATAATTAAAAACCATGATCAAATTCAAAATGCAAGTAAGTAATGTGACCTGTGACGATGATTTTTTTCTTGATATATTGTAGTAATATAATTGAAATATTTTTTTTAATACATCCTGATGGTAAGATTTTTTATCATTTAAATGTCGCTCTTCTCTGAAATGGATTTCTTTTAACATTTTTTTCCAATGACAACAAAGTTTGCAAAGGTAAAGAATGAGTTATTATAATTTGAGCTATATTATCTAAGAATATTTTGCGCCATGTTAGTTTTGACCTTATTCCCCGGGTCATACCCTAAGCCGGTAGACTAATATTGGTGATAATTTTCCCAATACAGTAATAATGAATTCAACGAAACTCAATACGATGCAAAATCTTTTAATTGATTCTTCAAAATGATGGTTACGAAGTAGCGCGAAATATTATATTACGTCATCCTTTGCAGCCAGTAAAAGCATAATTTACCTTCATCCGATTTCCCTTTTTTCTGGGCATTTCTCGGAGATTCTTTCTAGCTTTAATGTATCATTTATCGTGATATTATAAGTGATTCCTAGTATCGGCAAATTTTTTCGAAACAATTTCTTCATCAACGCGCAGTTCGCTGAAGTTCCCAGTATTAAATTTCTTTCACTCATTTTGTTAGTCAGACATTTGTTAGCGGCAGGACTTTGATACCCGCCGACGGAATTCCATAGCTTGCCACAGTTCAGTTGAACTCTTAGGCATGCGACTAATGAAGAGAAACGAGCCACATTTGTTTCCTGAAGGAAGGTTTACGGACGGTTTACCAGCACTTTAAGTTAGCGGTCTTGGGAACCGATGATTCAACATGCTGGCAGGGCTTGAATAAGATTACGGAGAGAAAGGGCTGGCGTGAAATTTGAGTCATTTGTATGTGCAGTGTATGCGAGATTATAGATGAGCCCATTGATCATGCAAATCATAATGAGGAAAGGGAATTTGGTGAATAAATGTTTTAATCAAAGTTTAGAACGGTTTTGTTGTCGAATGAATCGTACCCAGGGTCTAAATGATCTCTTTTTCAAATAGATGGAGGTATGTGGGATGGTGGTTCTGGAGTCAGCATTTTCCTGAGGGAAGACGAAAGAACATCCATACGCATTAGTGAAGTACTTGATGATTGAGTACGATCAACATTTTTTGACAACACAATCGGCTTTAGGGCAATTATCATAGTGAAACTCTTTAAAAGGCCCTCTAATTTTAGCCAAATGTAATTGCATTATCTTGGAAGGTTCCCACCATCGTTGTCCATTGCAAATCGGACGAGAAAATATATGTTTAAAATCATCCCAACTGATGCTTTATATAGGGATCTTCATCACTTTATACCATTTAGAGTGAAACAATGGTATGCTACTAACAATAGAATGCACTGCAAGGTCGAATATGGAGCCAAGTCGAACCTACTTTGTAATGTAGTACTTTTCCCAATTCAGTTTTTTTCTTTGTCCTACCCAATTTGTGCCATTGCTACCATCTCACGTCGGGTTTTACGGGACTCAAACGTTGGAAATTAATGACGCTCTGATAAAATACGAACGGAAATTATTTTCGATATATTTACGATTCCCATTGGCACCCCTTCATTTTTACTGTTGACCTTAAAAGTGATCATCGGCGGGGCACCGACGAGTGAGGTAGCGCAGGCAACGCGAAAGTGATTCTTTGTCGGATTATTTTAATGCTCACGTTTACGGTGAACATCAATAAAAAATCGCGAAGAGATCCTCAAGATAAGACAGCTAATGGGAGTGAGATGGAGGGTGACATGATCGAGGGTGCGGCATTCTCCGCACTCTTTGCGGTGAAGCTGACGGATCCGCCCCGTAACGCACCGTCCAGTCGTGCGGCGTGGAGAACGTTTGAAACGAAGCCAAGCCACAAGCCTCTGTATGCCTTAGGAATCCATCCGCTGCTGACGTGACGGCGTGAACCATTGAAGAAGCAGCGCATCATTTCCCCCAATCGCAGGGATTTTATTCGAGAGATTGCTCAGTCATTTTTTATTTAAAGGGATTTCCGAGCATTATTATCGCCGTACTCTTTTATAATTCATTCCCGAACACGGCCACGCAGATATCGCGTAATTAACCTTTAATTAAAGAGAGAGAGGCAGAGCGCGGATAATATGAGAGCGCTGGGTAATGAAATGCAAGTTCTCGGCATTATTAGCTGGAAAATAAATTGGGAATATTTTTCCTTTGTTCCGAACCTGGCGATTGTCCTTCCAGCTCGTAAAAGCTTCTGCCGTCGTCCGTATAATCGATTATTGGCAAGCTTCATGTGATATCCCTCCGCGTAACAAAGAGAATTTTGATGGCGTGAAGATATCACGGATATTTTTCCGATGTAACTATGCCTTTTGCTTCGTCTGGAGGAAAAGTGATGCATAAATAATGCCTAAGAGAATGGTTCTTAATTTTGTCTCATTAATCCGATCGAAAAATAAAATACATTAAACGCAAATCAATTCAAGTTTAAGTGGACCATTTTCTTGCGACAGGTAAGCTAAAAGGTCTTCGTCACTCCTCATCGCTGTTGTTGTTGTTGTTTTCAAGATCCTTTTAGTTTACACCATGGAATCTGAATTGGTTCCAGTCTCACGCTTCAACATATCCTGCTTTCGAAAATATTTTTCTCGCTTTAAAAATCTGAAGATCTGGCATCGACGGGCTTCCTTTCCAAAATTCTCCTTTTTTCCCTTTCACCTCGCGGATGGAGGAAAAAGGCGAGCTCTTTATTGCCCGTTTTGTTCACGATCCTCTTTGAAATCGCCTCTTCCAAGGCCTTCACTGGCGTGGAAAGAAGGTGTCTGAATACCTTGTTAACATTGCCCGGTGCTGCTGCCGACACAAGTCGCAAGTTGGTACCTTAGTCGATCCAAAAGGGGAGATTACAGTGGTCTCCATGGCTTGCCGCATGGGTTGTCAAGGCTCATTCGAATCGCGTGGCCGTGGAGAGACTCCCTTTGAGGTCCTAGTCGCGGCTCGTGCCAAATCGTCACTTGAAAAGAACTTCACGGTCTCCCTTGGCACCTATTTGGGTCAACGAGAGATTATTGCCATTAGCAAGGATGGGGCCCACGTTGCATGTCATCGCGAGGCTTCTGCAAACTGTATTTCATAACATCCCTGCCGGGTAAACCGGAGAGAATCTGTGCCAGATTTCTCCCTCCCTTCCATTGGAAGCGATTGAGCAATTCTTAATGTTGAAGAATTATTTATTTCTTCACAGATACATATTTATTACTTCATGGGAAGGTCGAATTTTTGTAAGTTCCCGCAAAGTTATGTCGGATTCGACAACGTGCTCAGTTAATAGGCGCGCCTAAATGCAAAATTTTGTCAAACGCTTACTTAAATACGTGTGTAAATGTACCCAAGCGTAGATCGGGCCAGACAACATTTGCCCTCAGTTAATTAGGTTTGTCCGCAGGAAAAGAAACATACTGAGGAGCGTACCGTGAGCAAACATTTGTCTGCTTCCCGAGCTGTCCTGGAGAATAAGCGATTTCAATCATTTAAGCATGGTATTTTGTTAAATCGCATGCTACTTCTTCCTGAGGTTCTTCCGTAATAACAACCGCTCCGTGCTCAGTGTTTTAATTCCAAATACATACGTGTAATGGCACGGGTCGGGTGTTTTTAGCTGCACGATGGGAAAGAATTCAACCTACCTAGCTCGAGATAGTCGGTATCCGTCCGGTTCGGTCTCTCTTATACCCAGCGTCGCTTAATTCTTTTGAGTGCTGCTGGGTTTTATGTTCGCGATAAGTGACGCGCAAGTAATAAGGGAGGGAGGGACGACATTCTTTTTGATCTTGCGGTAGGTCGTGTTGGCGCCGAGTCCGCTCGGGGCGAGTTCGGGTCCTCAGATCTTTCCCAAGCGACTGGAAAAATGTTTATCCCTCCCCGCGCTCGCACGCTCCAAGAATTCCAAGACCCTCGGAGCCACGAGCTGACTATACAGTTCCCGCGTCCTCGGCGGCCGCAGTTTCGCTCCTCCGGGCACTCGAAAACTATCCGCGAAATATGGAAGTCTTCCCCCCTGGGGCCTCCCCGTCTTCGGTTTTGGCGTAAGCGGAATGCTAACTCGTAGAGTCTAATACGCGGGTACCTTTGGTCTCACTGGCGTCGAATTTGGAAGACCTTGCTAAGTGCCGATGATAGGTCTTTCTTATGTAGATTCATCGCTTCAAGTTTGGTGTCATGATACTCACCGTTCAGGTTTCACCTCTTGGAACTTTCTGAAATGTGCGTTAGTTTTCGCGTTTCGCCTGCTAGTAGTTTCCTTGAATATAATTTTCCTGTAAGTGATTTTGTTGTCCCAACTAATTAAGCTAACGCCCACTCCGCGCTCATAATAAACATTTAACACGAAGATGAACATTCACTCCAAGAAACTGCGGGAGATGCCGCAACAGTAACTTATAGCAGTATTTCGCAAAATGTGCATTACAATGGAACAATTTCAGAGTGTAAAAATCGTTCTCCTTGACCGGGACTAAAAACATTTCTGAGTGTAAGAGCTTAACTGGCTAAAGCATTCGGTCAGACATCGAGGGATCCGGGTTCGAATCCCGATCAAGTTGAATGATTTTTACACTTTAAAATTGTTGCATTGTAAGCATTCATGTTTAATAAAGCATATCTGAAAATCACGATTGTTTTTTAGTAAATACAAATGTTTAACGTAGTTTTAAATAGTTACAATAAAATTAAAGTGAACTTCAACAGCTGAAGTATCAGCCCTAGCCTTTTGAGTGGCTATTGACCTCCCTTCTTTCAGTTCTCAGCTTAATCAATAGGCCAACCATTTACTTAACCAAATGAAATTGAAATTCAGCTCCGTTCTATTTCGTTCACAAGTGCCGCTCCGCTGACGTTTTCTCTCCTCTTTTCATCCATGCATTACCGAGGGATCGCCATTGATCGTTTTAGTAGTGCTTAGCTTGTTTCCACAAAAATCTACCCGACCCAACGCAATGGTCTATTTTATGCATTCACTCACTTATTATATTCTGTGTTTGATTCCGTAATCCGTTTCAATCGAAGAAAAGACTTCGAAATGTATTCAATTTACGTGGTTCGTTCTTCCGAGTCATTTTTAGTGCAATTTTTCAGTTTATTTTGACGAAATAAGTTCTCTTAGGAAAATGTTTACTTCTATCACTTTCCATGTATTTAAAGTCACTCTTGAAGCACGGAATACATTTTTGAGGTGCTAATACCACGCTAAGATTTAATTGAATACTTTTAGTAATCGTCATGCGCAGTGAAGAGTTTTTAAAAATCTTTTTACCTGATGAAATTTTATGCATGCTAGATATTTTATGAATCTTGGTGACTCTTTCGGGGAAGCATTGAGGTCGGTAGGAAATTCGCTCCTTCGTAGATTATTACTGGCATTTTAGTCTACCTGATTATAGTTGGATTTCACTGGATGCAGGTAATACTCATGGCTGCGCTACTGCTCCTGACCAACTGAAAATGTCCTTCAACTCACTAATTCTGGCGTGTACCTTATCCTTTTAATACCCAAATAGACGTGCTGCTACTTTCTGAAATTTTAGTAATTTCTCGACTAGAAAAGTATTTATTTTTTGAATGAGTAATTTTCCTGGCGAAAAAATAGCTATCATTTCTATGTGTATTATGTTCTATTTCCCCCTAATCACGCTTGATTCATTGCAGTTAGTTGTGATATTATTTAGCTTGTATAGAGTTCTCGGCGATTCGTTGGTCACGATCCTGCGGGCCAATTGGGCGTTTCCCTTTCCGTCGCTTTTGAAAACCACCATCGATTTTTTTTCGGAATCGTCCCCGGTTCTAAAAAGCAGCCTAGCCGACACGGGATTTAACTCCCGTCGCTCCCTGCCCAAATCCCTCCTCGCACACATCGGTCCCATGCAACTGACTGACTGCGGCATTCCGACCTCGTCCCGCCGGGGTAGAAAAGTCCCCTCCCCTCTTCCGTCCCTCCCCGACGCGTTTTTATGCGGGTGCATCCGCGCGCGACTGGGAGTTGAGGGAAAAGAGATCCCATGAGCGGTTTGTTTATGCTATATCGCGATGGGTAGCGGGCGGGGGGTGCGTCACACTCAGGCGGCGGATGCAACTCTCACCTCGGCGCGGGCGCCCCGTGCGGCCTGCGGCTGGCGGAGGGGGCGAGAGAGAGCCTTCTCCCGGATCTGTTCCCCCTTTTCCCCTTCCCCCCATCGAACCCCGTCTCCCTGGGGTGACCGGGAGGGAGGTCTGCGAGGAGATCGTCTCCCGCCTCTCCCTGCACCCACGCCTCCACCTTGCCCCCTACTTACCTCTCTCTCCCCCGCCTTCCCACCCCTCCTCTCGCACAAGCACCACTCACACACATAATACACACACACCACTCAGAGAGCGGCCTTAACGGGGCGCTCTCCCCGAGATCCGGGTCATTGCCACCGCAAGGTACGGCCTACGGCGCCCGAGAGCGACTCTCCGGCCCCCCGCTCGTTCTCCTCCCGCAGCCCCACCTCCCCTCGCACCAAATCCTCCACCCACACTTTCACCGGCCAACCTCCTTCCTTTTCTCCTCTCTACCTCCTCGCCCATCGGAAGGCGCGATATGACGATAAATCGGCATTATGTCGATATGTTACCATGTCAACATTGTATTTTATGTGCATGGTCAATATCAGGCCGATACGAAAAAATCTTTGAGAAGTCGATTCCCTTATTTGAGGGATCTGATATGTCGCCATTGTAACCTGAAGGCCCAAACATTTAGGATCGAGAATTATCGTCGATATGGCGATATGGACTTCATAATCGAAATGCGACATGGACGATTTTTTTAATAGGACCATATGGAATAGCAATTAGATGTGCGCTAAATAAGTCATTGTGAATATGGCTGGTGTAACTGAAGCGGTTGTTATCAAACAATATGGGTATTTCTTTCTGTATCGATCGTTGCCTTAGTGTCGATACGTCGTCACGACTTTGAAGTTGCTGCCTTTATGTAATTCGCCGATAATGGAGAATGAATGTCGCACAGCTCTCCCAATCTATCTCCACTCAGCATTTCTGTTCGTGAATCCCTCCTCCCAATCGCCCATCGGTGATTGATCGAGGAACGACAGTGTGGGGGAAAGGATAATGAACCATTTTGCGAGGGATGTTCAATCCACCGGGACAGTTGTGAAGCCGACGATTGGTTATCCCAATTGCTATCAGTTATCAGTTGGCAGACAGTTATCCCGCGCTTAGCACTACTTACATCCTACGGCATTGTTTGAAATTCGCATATTTCTGGTTGAATGTTTTGGGTACCCATAAAATTGCATTGTACTGGTACTTGGGTTGTTCAAGTAATTTCCCATTTGTAAAGTCTGGGATTCTACGGTCAGGAGTGGAATACTCCATCCTCAACGCCACCCACACTATTTTAATATTGGTGATGATTTCACATTATAATTATGATATTTCTTGATTTTTAATGGCTAATATTTTAAATCATAATAGGGGTATAACTTTTAGCCCTTCCCATGGGCTATACATGGTGGAAGGACTCTGTTCCCATGACCCCTAGTGCTGTGCTGATTGGACTCCTTGTAGTCACTGGTGGGACCCATGCCAGATAGGTTAAATGGTTGGAGCCAGGTGATAGGTGTCTGTACTCGCAGCGTGATTCTACAGATCGGCGGCTAAAAATAAGCCCGGCTCCAGTAGGATGGTTATTTGGATGATGTTTTCATATTTCAATTAGTGTCGAGGAAGGCGATGGGAAGCCAAATCTATTAATTTTCCCACGGAAATTATGATGGACAAACATGCGACACCGTGTTAATTGTTTTCACACCTCAGGGATATGTCCAGTGAGTAAACATGGCATATATGATGTTGACTACGAGAATAAATAACTTCTAGGCTAGTTTCATGACGATCTCGTGAAACCTAGCCCGTCTAGCTCTAGATGAATTTAAATCAATCCGGCGGGTCACCTACCTTACACCGGGATTCAGAGGTTAAATCGAAGCCGCGATCGGCCAACGCTGTTTAGTTTCCTCGTGGGTCAGTGTATTTGTCCTTGGTGCCCCTGTCCCTCCAGGACTGTTCCCCTTGAATTCACATAATAATGCGACCAGGTTCAATACAAGTGTTTCCGACAATCCACCATGCGGTAAAACTTCTGTTCGTGACTTAAGATTGAGGAACGATATATCATTATATTTTTTTAGCAAACGAGATTTGAAGAAGACGATATGAAAACGAGCAAATTTTACGTATTACGGAACTCCGTTCTTACCTTCACATTTAGTGAAAAGGATTCAATTAAAGGAAAATGGCCTAATATCATAAAGTTAAAAATATGAGAAAGGATTAAATATTAAAATGTCACTGGACAGAGAAACAATTATACATGACGATTGTCGTTAGTTAAATGCAAACAATACTTGTTGCAGAATACTAGCAGGTCTTGAGTGATGTGAATCTACGCTAAAAACTTTCTGAACTTATTCGTGAATATTCGTTCTGATCGCAAGGGAGGCGATTTCATAGATTTCATAGTTGTATTCCTAACCCGTGCAGTGATTAAAAACTAACTTTATTCAGTCTTATGCACAAAATTGCACTTCGGAGAAAACGAGCCAAATTAATCGCGGGGGGAGGGGGGAGGAGTTTATTGTCGCACATTAAACATGAAAGAGTTGTCAGTGGGTCACTGGCATGAAAGCTGGAGACGCGGGCAGTGTTTCGATTCCTGGAGGGTCGGCGCGGAGGATGGATGCGGGCAGTCGTCATCTTATCCTCCTTTTGGGTAGGGTCACAATCAATTCCCCCCTTCCCCTCGCCATCTCTCCCTCCACGTTTCCCGCCCCCTCTTCCCCCTTCACACCGGCCCAATCCAACCACAACCGATTCCCCAGCGTCAGGGGTCGCGGGGGTCAAGGCAGTCGGGGCGGCAGATGCTAATGCCTCCCGCCACCACATCTCTGCCCGCATGAGGATGTCTGTTGCCTCGACGACCGATTTCCGACCAAAATCCAATACCCGGGCGTCGGCCGCGGCATCTGTTGGTACCTTTAGTCTTCCCCCACTCAACTGAACCCTTTCCCCATCTCCCTCCACCTTCCACATGGGTTGGGAGAGGCGCATCGATATAAGTTTGTAACGAATGTTTCCTAGTTATTGGTAATATCTAATTTTTCGATATCGGGTGTGATGCGCAAGTCTCAGAGATTGTTAATTCACATAAATGTGTCTGCTTATCGAATAATGCCGTGTCTGGACCTAAGCCATGATTGTTCGGCCATAATGTGCGCATGGGATGTGAAAGGAAAACGGGTAAAATGTTAATGTTGGAAGAAAACACTTGGTAAATACTCTTCAACAGGTTTAGTTAGGCCCACGACCCGTTTCTCTACCCTGCGTTACACGGCATACTGTATTTGAATAATGATATTAAGAGTATGGATTGACATATATTATGTTTCAATAAAAAAAAATTCGTTGTTTTCATAACGCAATATTTTATTAGTACATATTGCTGTTGTTATTGAAAGCTATATTTTTGGCAGACATAAATACAACGGAATTTACAGAAAAGAAATTTCGGTGTATTTTATATTTATACTTCATTCGACACATGGTATCAATAATATTGTATCAATATGTTGTATAGATTTTATCGAATTTTCGGATACAACGATCCATCGCTATCGGAGATTTCGATTCAGCTGCCCATCCCTCCGTTCCACCCACCTACCACTCTAAAAACCCATCCTTTTATCACCGCGGTATTCCCTAAGCCGCTCTCTTGCGTCCATGCAGATGTCGCCTAACATTTGAGGCCGTGGTTTTCGCGACTCGCAGTCGGGCTCGGCGCTAAAATCCGTCGCCTCGACTCCCAGATAACACATCTATCGACATTCGTGCGCACACCAAGGCATTCTAGTATCCATTTTGGTCCTGTGTTAGCGTGCTTTATCTACGTTATTCAGCGTGCAATGTCGATTGTTATTAATGCTATTCTCAAAATAGCTTGTTAGTGGGCTAATTTCGGAGATGAATCTAATAATTGTCACTTAGCTTTTATTTCGATCTTCGGAGTTAAAGTTTCCACTCACTTAACTTTCGGTATATCTTACAATTTTGGAACCTTTTTACTCCTTCCACACATTGATTTTTTATTAATTTATGGGAAAATTATATGTAAAATTGAATTAAATGGTTATACATATCCATACGTGGGTCGCGGTAGTTCAGGGGTAGTGTGTTGGACTACTAACGTGGGGGCCCGGGTTCGATTCCCGGGCAAGTCTCTCCGGGCACCCTCAGCTCCACCCAAGCTATGTGATTTTTCGAGAACCAGATCTTCCTGGGAAACCATAACCGGCACAGGAAAAGGAACTGGGACCCCTACCCAGATGTGTGAATTTTACACGCCATCGGGCTTAGTAATGGGTGAACTCTACCATCTCCTACCAAACCGACTTTCGGGTAGATTACTGTGATCATGGTTTTATATGTACATATGTACTCATACATACGTGTATGTATGTATACATGTATGTGAACATGGTGTGTATAAAGGAATTCGCCTAAGTCCATTGATTGATACTGCTTACCGGATTCAAGACAGGACTTGCATGAATATAGTCCGGGATGATTTAAGGAAGGGAAAAGGCAGTCTATTGCATCGGGGATTAGCACAGTAATCTGTCCTGTTCACCTTAGCTTGGCAGTTGGCTCATCTTCTTTGAGTATTGATGTAATCATTGAGAATTATTCATTACTTTTTCCTTTCAATTCACTTTAATCTGTCACCGCACCATGAATTATTAGTTTAAACCCTAATGTTGTTTGTTGATAGTGCTTGAACGCAGCCAACTATCTCTTTTAAAACTCATTAGAATTTGCTGTTGTTTTATCGAATAGGCTAGTTTTTAATGGCTCTTTAAAGATACTCGATTAAACAAAACATTCGCCGTGCGAAGAAATTCGTCTTTCATTAGAGTGTTATTTTGCGGAAATTAATCATGCAGTGCTATCTATCCTTTGTTCGTCCGGCAGCATGGTGAATTTTGCAGTGAGGCCCGCCGGCCAACAATCTGCCTAGACGTTAGTATTCAGCATCCCCTGGGATTCCTTTTACTCCCTCTTCCTCAAATTAACTGCCGACCCATTGTGTTGCCAGAGCGGTTTCGAATTACTCACGATCTTCCGAGAATGTATCCTTAGGCGGAATGGGGATGTTGTGGGGGGGGGGGGGAGGGAAGAGCCTCCGAAAACATCTGTGTAACATGCTCTCCCACTCGCCAGAGCTACTCATGTCCGCTTTCAAGTCGGCTAAAGTGACTTGGAAACGGAAACGATTGCCAAAGACGCGCGGTTAGGTGAGTTTTTAAATTTTTTTCCCGTTTCGTCTCCTCCTCCCTTCATTGCGACAAATCCTGCATTCGGGGAAGTCAGAAAGGCGCATCTGTGGTACTCGTTGATTTTCCGTTCTCGAGGGGCAATTGAGAAATACAAGTATAAGTTTACAGATACAGTAATTTCGGTGGGTTTTCGTGTTCGATGAAATTTACATCTGCTCGTACGTTTAGAGTGCATCCGCGTGAGTCATGCTCAGTACGCGAAGAGTCCTGGTCTCGTGCTGTGCATGAAACACTGGTAGTAGAATACCTTCCGTCATTTTAGGAAATTAAAAAAAAATCAAGTTGCGAATTCTTGAAGAACAAGTCATCTCCATTGGCATAGAGAATATACCAGCGAAGAACTTGCTACCCTTAAAAAAAATATTTCAATTATATTTAGGAATATTAAAACCTATATTTACCGCTTAAGGGTAAGAAGCATTACAGTTTTAGGTTTAACTTTGTGGTAAAAGAGAAACTTTACACTACCACAATAGAGATTAATTATATCACGACCATGGTTTCGATGCTGCGCATCATTCGCCCGGATGATGATGCGCAGCATCGAAACCATGGTCGTGAAATATTAACTCTGCATTGTGAAAGTGTGAAATATCTTCTTTACCCTTCACATAAAGGTAACAAATTGAAAGGAAACACCGTCCCTATTGAAAACAGCTAATGTGTGATTTATTTACCATTAATATTGCTTATATTTCCGCTCATGATGATCTATTTATTAATTAATCCGTCTCTTTGGCCTTTACAGCGGATTTTTTAACATGACGACAACAAAATGATGTATCTAAACACTCAAAGCTTAGGCTGAGGAAAATTCTCCTTGGTGGGAATGGAACTGGTGACCTCTAGGTCGGCTGGTAGAGACGGTATCCTGACGCCACCGAAGAATGCTAATATATTTTTTTTCCACTGGAGTCTTATGCTTCTGATTAATATATTAACAATCATCCGTGCTAGGTAATTTTATTTAGATTTAATGTATTTACCCCGTGGATAATGTGATACATTTGTTTTGTGCTTTTTAAGAGGAAATCATGTGATTTAGATTGTACATTGGATGCCTTATGGTATTGATATCACTACATAACCGGGGTCGGCTTAGGATGCAGGTGATTCGAGATATGTGAGAATACTTCTTCCTTCGTAGAAAGCGAATTAGTATCGATCATGTTGGAAATTGGCTAATTGCCTTCTCTATTCTCACATGACTGTTTATTTTCATTCATACGTATTCATTAATTCCCTGAGAATCAATCTCGGGAAGAGCTTTTTCGTGCTTCACGAAAGGCCAAACGGTTCATGGACACTTAATATCTAGAACGCCTTTCACATCATGGAATAAAACAAATGAAGAGTCTTAGGAAACAAGGTTTTTATCTCCATAATTACCAACTTACGTTTTTGTTTGCACCACCTTGTGCTATAGTTGTTGATCTCAAATACGAGCAAACTCTTCAATAACGTACGAAATGGTAGGAATGCACCCACAAAAAAGGAAATGAATTCTAAGATCTCACGTGAGTATAATTAAACAACTAGAACTATGAAATTGGTCTACATTTAGGATAATTCTCCAGTAATACATGCGAAACGTGTCTTCAATATTATCCGACGTGAAATCCGTGCTTCTATTATTTTGATTGAAGCTTCAGCCAATTTTGTGATGCAAAAATAAATTTTGCAGTGAATTGTTTTCGGGCGTTTTTCGAATTAGTTTTACGCAAAGCACCAGTTTTAGTGAAATTTTCAAGGGACGGAGGGAGCGCGTCCGGAGTAAAAAAATTGCATTGCTCTGACGTCATCTCTTTTGAATTACTAGTCGGAGCGCCCTTGGACTTCTTCCAATTCCAAGGAATTACGTGCAATCAATGTTGAGCTTCGGGAAGTGCTTCGCATGGAAGCGAATCCAATTTGAAAGTACACTCTGGTGTCAAGGGTGCCCGACGGATTCCTCTCCGTGGCAATCTTCCATTAGCGATACCGGCCTGTACAACACTCTCTCCCTCAATTCCCCGCCTCCTTTTTTTGTTAATTTAGTCCATAAAAGGCGAGGACTCTGCCCTTGTCCGCCTCGGATGTTACTAAATTTGCCCGTGAACGTATTCAGGTTGGCGGAGAGGACATATTAGAGCCAATGAATGCTCCTGGACCCTGGTATATCTCTTGGCGTCCTCTACCGTTAAAATGAAGATCTTTCATCAGGATACAACAAAGAAACAGTCACTAAAGAGTAGTCACAAAGTATGATTAGACTACCGCCGAAAACTTGTACACTTAGACAAACGCGTTGTGTACGCGTGTCGTTTATTGAACGCGCTGCAAATCTTCCCATGCGGTAAGGTTGCCCAAGGATTGAAGTGAATGTTTGAATAGGAGAACTTAGAATTTTAAACTACAACACGGGGCTTATCTAACTTAAAATGTAATCTTTGAACTAAATGCTAAGGTCTCACGTGAGTGTAATTAAAATGTTGAAAAGTAGAGGAAAGTACGAGGTAGTAGATAGGTACAACCAAAACATGAGT
The DNA here is from genome assembly GCF_022747635.1 of Hetaerina americana. Lineage (NCBI taxonomy): Eukaryota > Metazoa > Arthropoda > Insecta > Odonata > Calopterygidae > Hetaerina > Hetaerina americana. The sequence goes on from NW_027286985.1 coordinate 76,901,701, forward strand.
AAATGGAATCAAATTTCCTAATGTTAATACTATCTTCAGAAGTTGGATAGTTGAAAGATGAAATAGTGTAGGGAATATGATCAGCCTGGGATGAATTACTTAGAAACCCTTTGACGATTTTGTAAGGTTCTAGGGCGCTTCCCTGACTAATTTGCTGAAAACTAATTACTTTTAACCCATTAATCAGTGACCCGTAATCTGATGATGGTGATATGTTCACCTGCAATTATATGCTACCTCGCAAAAGGTCACAGTTTCGTGTGCCTGCTTGTCTGAATCTTCAACGGAAAATAAGTATAGCAAGAGTGATTGATTAAAATCATAATGAGACTTCCTACCCGAAGATTGGTTGACGGCAGTCTTTCATTCTTTCCTGCTCAATGCTATCGAATCAAGTTTCGCAGCTCCGGTCCTTCTCTCGCCTGCTTCTGGAATTGTCCTCGTCTCCGACCGGACATCCAACCCAAATGCTTTTGTATGTGTACTTAGTTGTGACCATATATGAGCGTATTAATGTGCCACTTCATCACAAGCACGTCCTTTACTTTAGTTATCTGCGCTATGAGTACATCCTTAGATTTTCCTCCATCCACTCTTACAATGCTACCGATAAAGGCTGAAAGATGTGTTTGTTAAAGAAATATGTATTTAATGTAGTACAAGTACATACAGGTATAGTATCTAATGAGGGGGTGTACATATAATATACGAAAATAATTTCTTATTATTTATTTCATCTATCTCGGATTGTCCCGGTGGTTAATTTTGCACAAGAGAGGGAGATGTATCATTTAAAACTGCAATTTCTTATTTCAGTTGGTTCCATGCACTGCTGATTAAATAAAGGGTTTGTTTTATTACCCCCGTGTATTAATTTATCTCAAAACATGTGCACTCGTATCTATGTTGCACATGTATTTCATACCGTTTACGTGCATGGAAATATTCCTTAGTAACAACTTCCACATCCCTAATAAATCAACTCTCCAGCAGTAACAATAATAAATAATCAATAAATAATCCCGATGATAATAAAAATGATAATGGTGTGAGGCAGTCTCCGTTCACGGCGGTTTCATGACGCGTCGTTTTCCTTATCTCCTTTATATTACTTTATTCATGCCTTTACTCACTCTGCGGCGATTCCCAAGTGTGTGATATGTATTCAGGCTTCAGTGTGATTGATGATAGTTAATTTTTGATCCATATCCCCAAAATGTAGACTTGCATAAATGAAATGGATGTGGTGGCTGCCGGATCCATCGCTTATGTCGTACTTTCTCCGCTGCACCCGGCCGTCCCACGAGAGGCCGGCGTAGAGGGATGGGTTAGTAAGGGATGGGAAGAGATCCAGGGAGGCGGGGGGGGAACGCCGTGGTCGAAGGGATTCTGGTGGTTGAGGATTAAATTAGTTTCGGGGCGGAGGGTTAAGGGGCGTTGTTGCGCGGCAGGTCTCGGGCACCTTGCAGTGTGCGGCTCTGTATCTTCGTTTATTTCGGGCCGCTCCGGCATAATGGTAATGCGGGGAGGTGGAGGTGCGTCGTGGAATGTTGACCCGGACATTACCGGTCTTCCCCCGCCCATCTATCGCCCCCTCTCCCCCGTCTTAGCTTTCTCTCCACACTCCCAAACCCTCTTTCTCCTCCTCCCTCGGAAAATGACCGTGGGGGCAGGGGATGGGGCAGTAGGGGAGAGATGAAAAATTGGAATCTCCCTGGAGATTCTGGGAAGAATCTTTCTCTGCCCCTTTATTCTCGGACCTCTTTCCTCTCTCTCTGATCCCGAATTCCTCCCCACCTCACACCCCGAAAACCTCGTCATTCCTTCCCGCCAATTGGACACTGCTTTTTGCCTCCTTTCCCGTTGGTTTGGTTTATCAGTGGGGCAGCGTACCGAAAATGCATCGGTACTACTCCCATTTTCTTTAAAAATGCTTGAGAATTATCCGTGAAGCTGATATAAGCCCCTTTTCGTACGAACCAACCCCTCTGATTCATTCCTCCGTAATAAATCCATTTGCGCAGCTGTCGCCGAATGGACCAATATGTAGTGCAGATCAATTTTACTAGAAAGAAATCACTGTGTATAAACTTTCAATAAAAATAATTCTTGGAGATGAGCTTTGACTGCCACAGGGTAATCGTTTATGATAATAAAAAATGGGATAAAAGCAAATAGTAGACATTCCACGATGATGGTTACTCCTGATTACAATGGATGCAAAGGGTCGTGTAGAAAACGTAAAATATTTGCATAGAAATTTATTTTAAAAGTTTGTCAGAAACTATTTCTGTTTATTTTCTGTGATTATTGTTGGCGACATGAATCGTGGTGTTATGTTCCACTATAGCAACGATGTACTTTGATAAATAGTCATGGTGGTAAATTTGTTTGGATATATGAAGGAATTCAACTTATGGTAATCTCAGCGAATTAAAATATTTGAAAAGGACCTAAGGCGAAGTAAGTCATTTTCCGGACGAAAACAAATACGACTAAGTAGCAATAAAAATGTGCCCTAGTACACATTCCGTGGTAGCGGTCGAATCGTCGATGCCGAGCGGACCTTTTCTCAAGAGAGCTGGGACATTTTTGAAGTCTCTTTAATTCTTAATTAATATCGTATTTCTACGAAGTAATGCTGTGTCAGCCGTATCATGCTCGTTTCCCGACATTGACCTTGACCTTTTTCATCATTATGGAGTTCTCCATTTCAGGTTTGAATTATGCTTCATGCCATAAATTATCAGAGTAAATACCATGAGTTAATTTCGGAGCAGGATTCGTTGCAGGTTCTTCGACGTATTGCTCATACATATTTGGGCTATTAGGACCCGTCGTCAAATGGGAGTTGATCCATTCATGCCCAGAACTTTGTCGTGTCACACTCGAGATTGAATTAAGGACGTTATTTGAACTCGCAATCCCTTAAATTTCAAATTAGACTATTGACGGTAGAGGGCTACAAACTGGCATAAAATTTAGAACTTATAGAATTTCTCTAGAAAAATAAAACTTCTAGGATGGTTCTCATTTCTCATCTGACGTTCATTTTTAAATTTTCTTACCTAAAACTCTAATTTCAATCGCCATTAGCGTTTTGTAAAATTGTATGTGGAAAGCAGGTTGTTTCTTTTCGCTTCAAACATTTAAGTTATGTATGATATTATACTCGTACGTCCGCGTCATAAAAGGCCACGGGTGAGCATCGATTGGTTGATCCATTTATATCTTCCTCGCAAAACCGCCATTTTATCTACGTTTTCTTCCTGAATGTGAACAGCAGTGCTGATAAAATTTTACCAAAAGAAAAACCGTATTAACCCTCAATTTTCACAATAATTTTTAGAAGTGTATGAACGTGCAGGAATGCGTATTTCGCATCAAGAAATTAGACAGGCGAATATTTGAGGTAACAAGCTTGAGTGGCTTAAACGTTCATGAAGAGTACACTAGAATCTCAACTAAATGTGCACTAGATCGCTTGATCATTGGAAAATTCGTCCAATCGTGAAACATCGAAATGAGTTTAGCTGAAGGACATAAATAAGGTAGAATACTTTCCTCTCCAACACATGGCAACTGTAGCAACACTTAGAAGTTGAACACACATTTCCTTCATGATGGAAAAGGGTATATCACACTAAAAAAAGTTAACATGTATTCTTCCGTTTGATTGAAATCTTTCTGAGGAGGTATTTGTGCAACAGTGAGTCATTAATCCTACTAATATTTCCTTGAAAATTGGAAAATACGTAAGCACAATAAAATATAATGTATTATACTTAGATTTTTGTGCTATAAAAATACACCTTTAACGGAGGAGGCAACTGTACTTATGTCTCAACACGAAGCGCAGTCAATCCTGTGGCAAATGCTGCCGAGGTTCCTGCTGCGGCTTGTGGATAGATCATTGCGATCAAGGTCTTTGGGCTACTCGTGGCTTCGTTGGACCTGTAGATGTCGACTGGGATGTCGGAAAAACTGTCGTTCGGTGCCATGGATCAACGCGAGAAGAACCCGAAAACCTGGGAGCCAATTCTGAAAAATAGGTAGTCGGCATCATGCGTAATTCATTTTTCCTTTGTAATGTAATGGTCGTCACTCAACCTTGTAGTGAACTGTACCTTTAATTAAGGTCGGAGGGGCGCTCTATAATTGGGGTACTATCGATGCCATCGAGGAAGTTGAATTTCGGAGTGAGCTCCCGAAGAGAATTGCGATCATGTTTTGTTCCCTGCTTCCACCCTCAACCGTTTCCAGTGTCTCCGTTAATTACGCCAAAAATAAAAGAATCCCCATCCCGAATTTTTTCGTTTATTTTGTGAGTTCGACATTGAGGCTCTCACCTCGGGTTTTTTCTGCATTAACTTCACTATTCGACGCAGCAGATTGAAATTTTCTTCTCGAAAATTCTTTCGACGAAAATGTCGTGGGTGGGAAACGGCGTGAACTAGTTTCTTTGGGAATCGAGCGCAGTTACCTAGCAAACGAAGTCGTGATGAATTAAGGAATTTATATTCATGGATATTTGTTTAGTGGGCCGCGGTCTGGTGAGTTTTATTCCCGATGCGTCCCTCATTTTCTTTGGGGACTTGGTGAGGGATAGGAGGGAATGAAGGATGAGATGTGGGAAAGGGTCCTTTAGCTCGGCGAGAGATGACACAAGCGGAAGACGGGAGACGTTTAATTCACGGACTCGGTGAGACGTTCTCGTTCCATTCACTGTCGTCCGCGCCCGGCCCGGAAAGAGTAATTTCCAAATTGAGTTAAACGAGTTTAATTTGCCTTTGTCGGAGCGTGCGTCTTTATTATTTTTTCTGTTCTCCCGTTACCGAAGAAGTCATCACTCCTCTTCTCTTGCTTCCTTCCTCTCTCCTCCCCACCCCTTCCCCCGGAGATCTTCTATTTCTCTCTCTCCCTCTCTTTCCCTCCCAGCTTGGGCATTTTTTCTTATAAACAGCACGCACTCACTCACCGGCTGAAAAAGAGAAGTGGTTGGCCTTAAGAATCAGGATCTTTCCAAGTTCGGAGCGTTTGGGTGTTGCGCCTCGACGCGGCTCTGACTGTGTATGTGTGTGTGTGTCTGTGTGAAATCCAGTGCCACCCCATGTCGCGGAAGTTGGTTATTTCGCCAGTTTTCATTTTTTCTTTGAACGGTCTTGCGAACGCGCGCGGAAAAGGGAGTGAGGAAAATTAAAAAAAAAATTAACAAACTACCGTCGAAATGTGGAGCGAGCTTAAATTATTGCAATCCTTCGCCGTAAAAGCCGAGGGGGCGTTTTTTTTCTCGGGAGAATTGCGAAGCGATTTTTTTCTCTTTTTAGCGTCTCCAAAATGTATCTCTCTTCTCTCCAGAATTACTTTTTGAACGTGCAATTTATATGGAGTGCTTGTCTTAATTGGTATGGAATGCGGCAGAGGAGAATTTATATAACATATTTTTTAATTTTTTTTCCATTGTTGTTTTGATACTCGCAGTTTTTGTCGAATTTATTCGTGTGGATGTAAGGGTTTCGTTTTTTTCCGCATCCTAATTTGCCTCGCAACATCCTAAATTAATAATTATCTCCGGGACGAAGTTCTTTCCTCCGTTTTAGTAATGAATAGGGATTTTTTTCAGGTGGATCAGCTTCATAAATGAAGACATTAAATAGGAAAAGGGAGTGACTGCACTCTGAACTGAATGTGGGATATATGGCATTCTGAGCTCATGAATAACTAAGGAAAAGCCCACTGGAGAGCAAGGGGCTGTTTTGCTATTAAGGGTACAGCAAGCAAGAGTTCGAATATAGTCGGAATAGGAATGACGAAGACGGCTTTCAATCAGAAGTAGTACTAGTATAAACATAGGGAATTGATTGACTGAAACGAGTATATGGAGTCTAATTTTGATGGATGTAGATATGCACGCAGCAGGGAAGAAAAAGATTGTAGGCCATCAACAAGTGATGCAACGGAAGAATTATGAAAACTAAACGAATGGAGGAACAAATGAAGTTCTGCAAAGAGGGGGCGAAGAGAGAAGGCCTTGGAGGACACTTACAAAAATGGGGAAATTAATTTGAAATATCCACGATAGCTCACTGAAGGCCAATTGGTGGAAACGTAGTGGGGAAGAATTACAAAGGAAGGACAGGGATGAACTAATAGTAGCAGGTGATGAAAAATGATGGCGCGGTGAGCCAAGAGGGAATGAAGAGAATGGAAGGGGACAGAATATCCCGATAAAATCCTGGTATTGATAACCTGTATTGATGAATACAAACTCTATTATTAAATTAGTACCTGTATTGATGAATACAAACTCTATTAAATTAGTTTAAATTTTTTTTCCGTAGAATAATGCCATGAATTCCACTGCCCCGACTATTGAATGTGCAACAATGTTATTATCCAATTTTATGGCTGATGATTATTTTAAAAAAGTTCGCACGGTATTTTACACATGACATTTCAAGCCAGCTGTAACGCATGTGCACCCATTTTTCATCAACCCTTCGTTCAGTCATGCTTTTGAATTCTTCAGTCGGGTTTTGTCGAATCACCCTAGCCTTGGGGCCTCCAGATCTTGAGTGCGAAGCCAGCTTCCTCATTGGTCACTTTGAGCGCGTTGCTATTCTAATAATAGTCGCTTACTGCTATCAGGTTGGCCGATGAGGAGAAAGTAGTGTGCGGTTGCAGTGCTAACTGCTGCTGGATCCCACTCGCGTGGGAAGGACTTAACGTAAGTTAAGCGCGGGGTTCGAGACGACCCTCGTGTGGGAAATGCCAAGGATTATTATGTCAAAGATCACCGGGAGAAGTAAGCGTCGTGACTGGATGTGCACGCTCTTTGACATTGACGCAATCGGATCTATCGCCCTGTGCCAGCAGTGATTTATCAACATTTGAATTTGCCAAAAGTACTTTCCTTTTTTGTTTTGGGAATATTTTTAAAAAAACCTGCGACTGTCATGGTTTTCCTTATGGAATTGGTGGGGCGCCATGTGTGGTGTAAGCGACGGAAAGGATCCCAATTTCAGTTCTTAAGTGGGCTGATTTTTCATAGAATCATTAAGTGTACATGTATACAGACAAAGTTCATCCGATTAAGATAAATAACTGGGAAGTCGGAAGATGCGATCATTTACTTAGGTTCGTCTCGTTGAGAGGCTGAGAGCTAAGTTTGAGGTCTAAATACACTTACTTTACGTATGGTCTTTCGGGTTTCTTGAGCGGGTATGGGTTATTCTAGCTCGAAGTACAATTATGTAATCTTCGGTTTTGCAAAACATTATAATCTGTAGCATGTCACGCAAATGAAAATTGTGACATACTTCCTGATTACATAATAACAGTGTTCCAGTAATCCAAACAAAAAAACAGTCGTCAAGGGTAAAATGTAGTTAGCTTCGAATAATTCATAATTACTACCGACTCGATAGCTACCGATTTTTAGACGGATAATTAATCGATAGTTTTTTATCGTATATTCAATTCTTTTAAGTGCTTTTGATGTGAATGAGTAAACTCTAGCATGAAAGTATTATAAGTCTTTAAATGCAAAATGTATTTAGGTATTGCCAGTATTATTGACATCGGTGACCAGTTGAAATCAGTGGCGAAGATCGAGAATTAATGAAAAAGTTTCAATCGTCAACAATCGTTGAACGACGTTGCTCGATCATCGGCAACGATAAATGGTAAGTCATTACCGTGCCTTGCAATAATCGGAATTGGTAATCTATATCAAATCGTTTATTACTAATGTACTGGACGATTATTTTGATTAATCGAACCAAGTTTAGTTGCGACAGTTCAGATTTCGTTATCTTTGGCGGCATGCAACTCTGGTGTAGGTCCCTTCTATCTACTTTCAGGGCAGCATGATGAGATTCTCACTCTGCGATACCCACTGGATATCAAACGAATGTTCATAGATATAGGTTCGGTTTCGCCGGTTGAATCCCACCGTCCATCGAAGGTATGTACGGTACCGTTTTCACGAGTATTTCCGATGCTCACAGTTTCCTCAAATGGAATCCCGCATTTTAAGCATTTGCAGCAGAGAAATGTCTGCAGATCGAAGATGGGTGTCATAAATATGGTCCGTGACATGAGAGGAAAGTCGCTTCGGCTGGTTCGTTCACGAGCCCGGTGATTAAACATCCCGCCGGACAGGAGGAAGGAACCCAAAGGAGGGGGGGGGTCACCCACAGAGGTACGGTCCCTTAGCCTTCTTTCTTTCATTGAAGGGCCTGAGCATGATCGAGGGCGACCGTAAATATTCCGTCTTCCCTTTTCTACTCGCAAGAAATATTGACATTGAACCAACGTCAGTGTTTTGGACTCCTTTATAAAGTCAAAACAGTCACGTAATGCTTTATTCGGGACTTTAGTCCCTTCCCTTTTTCATGGGAGTATCGTCGTAAAGAAATGTCTACCTGAATAATAACTCTACCCAAATCCTCTTTCATATCTCTTTGATATAATTTATGATCTGAAAAAACTCACGACTTTCCATGTTCCCATTGAGGCGGGTTGTGCTCCCCCCCCCCATAAAGAGCGCGAATTTATTATCAATATAATTTTTTATCTAAGAGTTCATTCTAATTGCTCCAAATGGTTGCCATTAGTAAATTGCCGAGGCTTAGAAGGGGTGAGGGTAGTGTGTGTGTCTTCTGCATCCTAAATGGACTAATTGCTTTGATGCATTCTAGGGCCTCGACTCAGTTGAATTTAAAATATTTATTTGGCAGCAGTGGTTGTTGTGTATTATGAATGCTCCGACAGCTGAGGCCATGCTTTACGAAAACACTTTTAATAGCTGAAGCTAAAGAAGAACTAAAAGAAAAGAACACAGCATGCATATCGTATGCGTGATTTTAACCCGCAACTTGAAGATGGCGCCGGAAAATATTCGGCGTAGCAAATGCCTACGCTTCGTTGCCAACTCCCCTGTACCTAAGGAAGGTAGTTTCAAACATTTACGTCAATAGTGTATAGTCACTTATCTATTATATGCATATTTTCTCTCCCATATGCACCAATCAGCTCCTATTAATTTCCTCCATTGAAGGTGAGGTAATTTACAACTTGTTCTTTTAATTTAAAATTTACAAAATATAAGGAGAATGGCAGTAGGTACAACTTTTATTTGCGTTTAAAGTTAAGTAAAAATAGCAATGGAGGTGTAAAATCGTTTTATTTTTTAACAGTATTTTCGTAAGAGTCAATAAAAATGACGCTACTCATGAAAATACTCAATTAAGTCATCTGTACATTCGAGAGGGCGGCTGAATGAGTAGCTGAATCATTTCCCCCTCCCTATGTAACTGTCATGACCTTCGGCTTAATCGATAGTGTTTATCCAATTAATCATCACCTACCGATTAACGGACCTGTTTTTCCGTATATTTCATGTTTAACGAACTGATTACGCGCTCCTCTTTGTATTTGTGTTGATTTTTTTGTAACAATCTCTCGAGCAAATTGTAGAGCGAATAAATTACAATTTTTTTTAGATTAATACAGAGCGAATAAGCATGTTTTATTTTTTTGTATTAAGCACGATTTATTAAGTATTTTTTAATATTCATGAGGGAGTGAGTGGACACGGTATATTTTTTCGCTAAATATTTCGAATGCAAATGCATTCACGTGTGTGGGTTGTGTGTGGGTGTGGGCGGGGGGCAGAAGAGGAATTCCGTGGGCATGCGGAAATGTGAAAGTCCTAGCGAGCGAGGATCGTCTGAGTAATGAGAAAAATCCATGAGCAAGGAGGGTATGGATCTTCACGGGCATCACTACTCTCGCTTCGGACCCCCTTTTCCGGCTCGCTTTCTCACATTCACTTTTCCAGTTGTATGATAAAGATTCATGTTCGAGCATTCGTCCTCCATCGCCTTTTGTGACCCACTCCCGGTGGTTATGTCCAATGATTCGTGGATCGAATAATATATAATAGAAATATTTACCACTGTACATCTTGGCGTTAAAAGTTTACTCTTGTCATGAGATAACCCACCCACTTATGCCCGCTGGTTATTTTTGGTATATTGGGTCTTTAGTATTATGATAAAATGGACAGAAAATAAAATGAATGTAGGAGGAGAATAGCATAAAGTATGGAAGGGTAGGAGAGAAGATTACTGGGCAAAAATGGAATAAGGTAATGCAAGTGGATCCAGGGCATATTTTGAGAGGAGTTCGAGTGAAATGTTTGAAAGCTGTGATGATGGATGTGAGCGCAGAAAGTTGGGCAAGCGAAGTACGGGGAGGAAACATTTTAGACCATTTGGACGGATTGGAGGGAGTTTGAAAGTACGCATATTTTATAATGTGTATGTAGGCATATATATTTTCAATTTTTTGCGTTTTTCACGAATTCACCCGATATTTATTTGCCAATGCGTTGATATTGAATTTTCACTGGTGATTTCATTTCCACTTTGATTAAATAAAACAACTTATTAGTTTAAATGATTGTGAGTAATAAAATCAGTTGATTTTCTACATTAATCTGTCATTTTTAAGGCGAAACAACATATGAACCTTGAAATTGCACATAGTGTGGAAACCTTGGTCAGTTTTTACTAAATGTAAGCTCGAATAATAATGCGTTTATATTTTTGTTGTGTGAAGGTAACTAAGTGTCGATCTTTATATGACTTTTGATGCTAATAACCAAGAAACGCTAACGAAAAGTTGGCCGAAAGTGGGGATCGTTTAATTTCCTAATTCAAATCACCTACGTACATGTTAAAACCTTAAGTACTACTGTACGAGTATTTTGATATTTTATGTTGCATTTCATCCTCACGATGCATCTTTTAGCGTTCAAAAGACAAGGTTGTGCATCTTTTTTTATTTCGAGAGGAAGAAACAAAAAATAAGATCGACGTGATACTTTTTCGTCCGAGTTGCGAGCCGGCTTAAAGGAGTGTATCGAATGCGCTTCGTCCCATTGTTCTTCCGTCCCGCGGATGTCGTGTCTGTATCTCGTTCTTCGGCACAATCCACCGCGGCACTCTGTGGGATAAGGGTTGGTTTTTCTCCTCCTGTTCCTCCCCCCCCCCCACATCTCCCCTCCCACACCCCCGTTAACTGAAGCGCGACGGTCTTGCTCTTCGCTCCTTTATCGCACCCTCCGCAGTCTCCCAATCCACTTCGGGAGTCTATACATCCGCAAACGGATCGGAAAATGTCCGCCTCGCCCATCAGAACGGTAATAATAACCGTCGCTCACGCGTGTGTAATCGATAAGCTGCACGTGTTACCTTGGGAGTAGTCGTCGGACGGAGAAGATAAAGAGATTTCGTTCGTTCCAGTTTTCACGTAAATTCCTTCGAGAGTCATTTGTCCGTCCATCCGTCCTTCAATCCTTATAGATACGTAGCTCGCGCATTGTCTTGTAAAGATGTGTTTTGAATAGCGAAATACTTGGGTGATTTTTTTCAAAATGGAGTATTGTTTCGAGAAAAATTGCGCACTTAAAATTCCCTTTGCGTCTATCATTCCATGACGCTATTCAGCGTATATTATAAGGTCGATCCGTGAAAAAATGCCTTCTTTTCCAACATTTCTGTGCGCGCATGAATAGTTTTTTTATGTCCGCGATGTGGTGCCCACCCGCGTAGTATTGGCTTTGATTCAGTAATTCAGTTTTCATATCATTACTTAGAGGGAGAATAGGGAGATAAGGAGGTAATTTTCGGAGTAAGGTTTGGATGGAAACTCATATTTTTTCAATAAATATGCGTAATGCATTTCATTGAAAGCGTGGTACTCCACAGAAGGGGTTGAAGTGTCCCGTTTGCTTAAGGATTGAAATAATTAATAATGCATGTATTGACACTCTTCAGACTGCCCGTGTGACCTTGGGACTCCTGGCTTGTCATCAGGTGTCCCAGAGGGGGCCCAGACACCAGACTTGACACAAAACCCATTTCCGAGGTCATGAATCGGTTTCGCGACCTTTAGCTGAGCAGGCGGGTGCGTTATCCACCCGACTAACTGGGCAAGATTTAATGATTTCGATTCCTAGCTCACCCATACCCATCAAGTTACTTAGGTGAGCTTTTAACGCTGGTGGAAACTGCTGAAAATATTGCTGATGAGATTCTCCCCTCATAAAAATCTCCGATTTTATCGTTTTTATATTTTTAATTCTAATCAATGTTAGATGAATTTAATTCCGTCTGCTCGGATCGGCTTTCAGTTATTTTGATTGCCCTGTCCCTTGGGTCATTCCGAGGGTAACGTCCCGGGAGCAATTATGTAAGAATAAAATTTTTCCCGTTCAGCCTTAGCACCGTTTTGAGTCGAATCGGGCCAAAAGGTAGCAGATGCTGCCGATCGGAGGAAGGCATCCCATTAGTCCGATATAATACTTTCCGATCTCTTCTCATCGGTCGGCTAACGGGTTTATTGTCCTCGCGACCGAGTAATAATTGGTCGGGCAATAAAAACGAAGCTTACGGCGCGGGCCAAATTGGAATTTGCTGGGCGGGAACGGAGGAGACGATTTACGTACTATTTCCTTGACCAATGACCTCATTCATTGTGCCATTGTGTTTTCAAAAAAGAAAAAACAACTAAATCGCTCCCAGAATCCCCCTTATGATCTTATATTTTCCCGCTTTCCCATTTTTTTATGGTTCGCGTTCAATTTGTGGCTCACAGAGTTTACAGTGGGCGTTGAATTTTTTCTTGCCATCATTATCCAATCTCCCTGGGCCCACCCCATGGGCAGTAACCTTGACGTGGTGGTAGGATTTGTAAGTTCTGATGACCTATAGAGCTGCACTGACGGTAGCATTGATAATTAATTGCTCCTGATGAAGACACCCAGATTGGTTGAGGAGAAGGGGCGAGGTAGACCGCGCAGCGTTCGTTCCTCAATGAGGCGGCTAAACAGGCCTCTGACCCCAGTGTGGCGGCCATTTGAGTGATGGTGTCACGTTAAAAAATACTAATGGAGAAGGCTATGGGAAACTACCTCAATTATTCATCACAAGGAACAATGATGGAGGTAGATCTGAGTACGAGCTATCGGTTATGTGCATGTGTATATATATTTTTTCTCTCCCAATGACGGGCTTCTAGTCTCTCACCTTCTTTCCTTTGCTACTCCCCCTTTCCAGCCCACAAGAAACGCGAGATTGTCTCTCTCTAAACACTTTTCGTGGGAGGACGCGCCCATATTATGAATTCTCGGATTGTGAATTATTTTTTGCGCCAGAGGGGCGTGTTTTCGAGTGCTACGTTGAGAGAGGAGTCATGTGTCTTTATTTTTCTCTCTTCATGTCCGGATACAGGGATAAAAATTGTTATGTCCATGCAATAGAAATATTGTTGTTCTGCCGCGCCGTGCTGTTGGTGTTACGGCATGGTGACTTCGGTGCATTATTATTTTTTTCCCTTCCGTTTGAATGAAAACTTCCTCTCTCTCGCTTCCAGCGAAGGTCGAGGAAAATGATATTTCTATACATCCGAGAATGTCCAATTCCATCCAGCCTGTCAAAAACTCCTCAGGGCTTGTGCAATTTCCTACCGGGCTCTTTCAAGTCAAATGTGTGCTTTTTGAAGGCGAACGTTGTAAACCGACCCTCGACACAATCAGCTACCTGCGAAGATTTACGTTCCACTGTCATAACGCGTGAAAAACACAGTAATAATCTCAGGATGATCAAAAATACCCGTGGAAGTGCATTCATAATGAAACGCAGGGCATCCGGTGGGTGCCCTGAATTTTTGTCCCGTGGGTTTATGCGCTTGAAGGGAAGTTCGAAAACCTCCAGCTCCGATTTCACACGGAAATGGATATTTTATTGCCCCCCAATCCCTTCTACAGCGATCAACCGTAGGGTTGGTTTAGGTTGGAGAGGGTGGATGTCGCCCCAAACGTAGTTTCTTGGGGATGTGAAATTCACATATTCAGCCTAGGGTTGGGATCATTTCCTTTCTTTCCCTGTGCCATTCGACTTCCCTCGACGTTCTGACATTCCGAAAGCCACACCGGGCTGTGTGAAACCGTGTATGAATATTTTAGATGAGGCTTTCCGAAATCATCGGTCGATATTTGAACCCGGGACTCTCCGGTAAGAACCAGAGCGTTCTACCCGCGTCACATAATTATCACGCCCATTTTTGTGTTCTCTCTAAAATCCCTCGTGGATTTAATTCTTTGTTTGCATGATCTCTCCAATAATGGTGGTGGTCTTCTCTCCGAGAATTTGACGCCCGTAATTTTTTTCATGCAATATACAAAAAACATGTTTTCGGCATCTACCAGGCAACTCATACTTGTACGTTACGTGGTCGTAACGCTTCTCATGTTGTGCGTACCCTGTGTCGATGCACCCGTCTCCCGAATTTACGGTGGATTTCAGGGTATCATGTAGAGGTAGATATCTCTTTGTAGTCTCAGGTTTTCGTACTCATCTATTGGATCTGCCAGGAAAAAATGCTTCATCTTAACGGATGTGACTCTTCGCGTTTGTCCTGTTAAGATTTTAGATAACCTGAGGGCTTCCCCATTTCCTATTTGTTTCGTAAATGGGTGTTGACTCTTTTTTCATCATTTTTCGGATCCCATACACGACCGCACGATAAAAGGCATTTCGTATTTTTCCACTCATTGCTTAAGAGAATGGAATTTACCGCCCGGGCATATACGTCCTCCCGGTCAACTTAAAACCTTAATGAGGTCCTAAATGGTGTCGTGAGGGCAAATGTTCAATTATTACACCAGACGTTTGGCGCATTTATGTTTCAGCATTATTAAACGGATTACATTAGCCCGGTTTGTCGTCTAAACCCGCTATATATTTATGTTCTCCTCCCTAGCATTCTTGAGTCTTACCCCGATAGCGTCACCTCCAGCTGCCACTAGCCGATAAGCATTTGGTCCTTCGTTTGGGCTGGGTATACTTTTAAGAGACCGGATACTATCGATCGAGTTTGTTTCGATAGCAAGAGATCTAAAATCGGGAAAGTTCGCGTAACGAATATGAATTGACACCGTTTATATTTTCGTCTATCAGTGATTGATTATTTGATTCTTGATTCTATTAAAACTGTTGTTTTAGGCTAAAGCAAAAACTAGCGGTAGGGTATTTTTTTCATGATTCTACTAGTTTAGCGTGTACTGAGGTATACGAAGTAGTGGAAACACATCCTGCCTAGACAGACAGCCTCGTATATTTCTCGGAGCTCTTGGGTGATCCCAATAGTATCTCGTAAAATGGCCTAACTCGATGTTGATTTATGTTGGTATATAATATTTTCCTTATTCGGTAGAGGAAATGGCTTTCCCGGTACCATACAGTGTATTTAAAGGTATCACCTACCTTATAAACAAACAAATATGCTTTAAAATGGGGCTGTGTAAAACCGTCAATAATCGCTAACGGTATCATATTGTCTGCAACCGTACCATGGGCACTATCGTCGTAGGAAATCGTTAATGCCCAGCCACTTGAAATATCATTCTGAAATAAAATAGGTTAGCGATTTTTTCAATTCGCTATTCTTCTTAATGATTTTGAAATGTGTCATAGGAACTTGTCATTTCCAATTTTAGGGACTGTTTCATTCAATGTTCGTCTGTAGAATAGCGCAGCCTGCAAGAGAGATAGATATATTACCTGGAACGATTTTATTTACAGATTATTTTATTATTCTTGTCAATAGCAGACCGTTTCGCAAGCGTAGAGGCGTACACCTCGCTACCGCGCTGCGTTTGTCTGTTGTTAATATTGTTTCCATTACTTGCAAAATATAACATCTTAATTGGCATGTAACATAGTGGCATTAACAAGCCTAGTATGCAAGCACACAACCAGCAAATCCTCCCACAAACCGTAGGGTTACATGTATAGTGTGGGTCGCGGTAATCCAGGGGGTAGAGCGTTGGACTACTGACCGGAGGGTCCCGGGTTCGATTCCCGGGCAAGGCACTCTGGGAACCTGCAGCTCCACCCAAGCTATGCGATTTTTCGGGTACCAGATCTTCCTGTGAAACCATAATCGGCATTGGGAAAGGAACTGGCCCCCCTACCCTGATGTGTCTATTTCACACGCCGTCGGACTTCGTACTGGGTGAACTCTACCATCACCTACCAAACCGACCCTCTGGTTGATTACTGTGTTTATGGTTTTTTTATATGTATACTACCATGTAGATGTGCCGATAGGCTACTGCTAGATTCTCGGAGTTACGGAACATCACTGCTGCTGTACATACCTACCTACTTTCGTTTGTAGCAAGCTGCGGGGCAGTTGACCCCTGCGCGTGACAATGTTGAGCCGTTATATAGTTAGCATTGCCTCGGCCATCCGATGGGAACGGCTGAAACAAAAGTCGGGTGGAGGGGAGTTGGAAGTGAGTGGGTGGTGTTGCGATGAGCGTGACGGAAGGGGAAGGAGCGGGTGGAGAGTGGATGGGGGGACTGCGGAGTCGCTATCGGTTTTGAGTCGGATGAGCGAAGGCTGTAGGGCTCTTGGGGCCAGACGAGTCCCCCATGACAAAGTCCTTTCTTCCTTCTTCCCTCGACCTACTCCGCCCACCCATCCCGGGCACGACCCACGCGAGCCGCCGCCCCGCCCCCTCCTCCTGCCCGCCCACGCCTCTCTCCCTCTCGCGTCGGCGGCGGCGCGGGGAGGCCACGTTCTCCGTCCACTCCGGCCGTGGCCCCTCCACCTCCTACCCTCTCCCCATCCCAAACTCCTAGATCGCCCCACTCCTCCTCCTCCCTTACCTTAAGTGCACACATGCATAATGTATGCGTGCCACGCAAGTGAGAGAGAGGGGCGGGCTGCTTATTTTAGTCCCGTCTTCAAGTGTGCGTATTGGGGGCGGTTGGAACTCGGGGGTCACAACGCTCGATCCGGAGCCACAGCCCCTGTTACCGGGACATGAATTTTGGGAAGAGGCGTATCCAGGGAGGGGCCGGGATCTTCTCCCCTCTCCTTTCATCTTGAATAACTGGTCGCTCTGGGCCGTCGAGTTGTTCACTACATTCTGTGGTTAAAAGCCATCATGGTGTCACACACAACCCAGTTCTACACGCAATTACAACCCACCAATGGAATTCTAGATCCAGAAGTGACGTTCATTCATTTAAGATCTTGAGCTACCTGTATATACCTTAGATTTTAGAAGTCTAAGAAGTATAAGAGCATGCATGAAACACTGAATGTGGCAGGCGAAAGAATTATTCTTGGATATTGACTCCGTGAGTACAATAAAGTTAGTTTCCCGAGTCATGCTTAAAATCAAGTTTTTTCCAGCTGTTTTTTAAATTTGAGTAAAGGCTGCGTATGTATTTCGTAATGCAATAATATAAATCTGCGAGGAATTTAGACATGATAGTTTCATGAGTAATTGCTTAAAATTTTGTTTTTATGATGTTTTTATTATGAGAGTGAAGGAGTTGAAGTGAATATGTAGTTAGTAATGCCTCTTTACTCTAAAAGCTCTCAGTGATGCACGTGGGCCGGCATCGGCCCGCCGCACACTTAAATTAAGCAACCGAAGGTAATTGTAGCACAAGTGATCGGTGATTATTAAACAATGAGGAATGATATAAATTGTACAATTCCTCAATATGCTTGAATTATTTAGCAATGGGATACTACGTAAGTGTGTCACTTTTTTTTCGAAAAATTATTTATATGCATGATAATTACATAAAATATGACCCGTCTACCTGCGGGTAAAATGTATTTTGGGTCACCGAGCAGAAGGTTTGCGCTCCATTGCCTGACAGTCGAAAAAAGGAGACCTTGAAAACCAGCCAACCACTATATCGGCAGTGATAAAGAGGAATTTAAGAGAAATTATTCCTCTTCTAGTTTAAGTACCATTCACGGGTACATCTTTAAGCTTGGCCTAGTGGGTACGGCGTTCGACGTCTGACGCAAGCGCCCCGGTTCAAATCCATGTGATGCTTCCGGGTGACACACCCAACCGTTTAAACACCCACGGCGTTTGATTTTCTGACTTCAACTACTTTTTGAGAAACCGCAGGTGGCTCAGGGAATTGGGGTCCCTCTGCCCTAAATACCTTCCTACCACACGCCTCAAAGGCTTACCTCGCGGTGAACCCTATTCTCCTCAAATCAAAACCAATCATTGCGGTGATTGCTCCTTGGTATCTTTTTACGACTGTCTCTTTCGCAAATAATAAATTCGAAGTGCTTTTGCTGTGAACTCGTCTTGCCATCATCAGTGATGTTCCGGCGGCTGCTGCGAACCTTTACCGAATACCTATTGTGCGCATATCTCAAAATGAGCTTTCAGATCTCGTCTTAATGGTATAATATTCGGATGCTGTCATACCATCTTAGTTGGGCGTGGTTCATGATTCCCGGCTGCCACCATTATGGGATTTGTGTCTCTGCAGTTTTCCTGCTGTCCCCTGGGCCACTTTTGAAAGCGATTATGTGCGCACTCCCATAGCGGCTTGAGAGTTTAATTTTTCATAAATTGATAATAATCTTCGGTGATTTTTTTATCTACTCTAATTTGTGACGTAAAATCAAAGAGGCATGCATCGAAGTCGACATTTTCGTCTGGGTTTTGGCATGTTCTGGAAGAATCTTCGTACCTCCGGTATTAGTGTGAACTATGAAATACACAAGTTAAACGATGCATCAAAGAAAATATGATCGGGTTTGCATGTTATAGGTATAGACTTATAGGTCTTATGTATAATAGAATACGTTTTTAAAATAGCCTAATTCAAGTCTGTATGATACAAGTTAGAGTCAGAGAGGAAAATACGAGGGTCATCCGGAAAGTAGTACCCGTTCGTGAAATAAAGACACAAAAGTAAATATTAACAAACATAAAAAATTTTATTTGAAAGAGGATACTTTAAACTACTTCTCAACATAATCTCCAAGCAAATTAAGGCATTTGTCATAACGTGTGACAAGTTTCTGTATTCCTGCTGCATAGTCCTTCGCCGCCAGCTCATTGAGATACGCGAGGGACCCATCTTGCACAAATTTTTGCATAATGCAGATGGTGTTTAACAATTTCATGAACAATTGTTCGAGAAACATTGGGAAAATGCTCACAGATGTCATCAATTGTGACGCGCCGATCGTTCCTCACGAATTCGTCAACTGAGCTCACCAGTTGGTCTGTAATGACAGACGGTCTCTCCGAACGCTCATCGTCGTGTGTGTTCCCCCTCCCCATGTTGAAGTTGCGACACCACCGCCGAACAGACGACTCGTCCATTACATTGTCTCCATACACCTCCTTTAATTGGCGATGAATATCACATGGGCGAACGTTTCTTGCGTTGAGGAATTGAATCACTGCCCTCACTTCACAACTGGCGGCGTTCTCAATTTTTTTAAACATTGTAAACAATCACAGAAACAACACAGGCAATGCTAGCGTCACGCAACTTGGCTCAGAGAAGGCAGACAAGCCACTGAAGCTATCTGACCTCGTCCAGCGGCTATTCGCGTCGTCAGCACTTCATGCGGCACGAACGGGTACTACTTTCCGGATGACCCTCGTACTTTTGAAAACCGCACATCGGTTATCAATTACGGAAAAACTGAGAAGTGAACGAAAATTTCATAAACCTTTTACCGGGTCTGTTTCCAGGGTCAGGCATTTATTCGGTCACTTCACGTCTTGCTTCCATGGGAAACGAACCTCCAGTCAGATGTTTCGGTGCCGAGATATCGATGGATGTGTCCTGATTCTGAGGATATTGAGGACGATGGCAGAGTTAACCTTCGAAACGTCGGCACCGAAAAATTTGATGGATAATCCGAGGTGACTTTATATACACAGGCCGAGAAAATGTCATATTCCTAAAAACTTCAACCGATTCACCGATGCTTTTACAAACATGTAAATGCAGTACTCCGATAGTTGTGGTGTAACGACGTCCTTACCTTTGAGGATTTGAAAATATCCCCCCCCTCTTGTTTGTACTAAATCATTAAGTTTGGTGTTATTTTCTTAGAGGAATTTTCCGAGGATCTTTCATGATCTGTCCAAGGTTTATGCCCCATACAGATGAATTAGGCTGGTTTACGCGTTAGAATCCTGTTGATGGCAGCGTTTCACCAACATTGATGCTGCAGGCGTCCTCCTGAGGACTTCAGCATGGCTTAAGGACGCATGCGACTGTGTAGGCGAAACAATTTATTATGTGTAGGAAATGAGTTTCACGAACAGGGAAATTTAACCGAAACGCATTATAATTGTTCAATTTTTAAAGATAGGGGAGGAGTTGTTAGTTAAATAGTTTGGGAAAGGATTTGGGAAATGTGGGAAAGGGAAACAGCAATTTAAATACGTAATATGAAGTTTGCGGAAATCGTACAATTGAAGGGTAATACACGTGTTTCGCCCCTTCCGGACGGCTTGCGCTCAATCCCAAGCACCAAATGAGTTCCCTTCTGGGAGAATTCACCGTAGTTGCCGATGCAAAGGCGCTCCTACTACCGCGTTTTCCCACCCGCACGCCGGAAGGGCGATCAGAGAACGGGGAGGGAGCAGCACCGCTCTCCTGCACACCTGCCTTGATGCAAACTCCATTCCGCATCCGCTGCCGGCTCTATTATGGTCACGAAGGTGGAAAGAAAAGACAGTTCCTTCCTCGCTTTCCTTCCGGATTCCTTCCTCTAAGGAGGTGTTTCCTCCCGCCCTTGCTAGGAGAGTAGGAGAGTGTTGAGATAGAACCTCTTGGCTAAGTAAAATAAGTCACTTAGGAGCACTCTACTGGACATTATCTCAAGATTGCATAGAAAAGTGTGGCAGGCCGGTAACAATCCCATACCAAATTCATTAATTTCCCTGGAATGAATTTCAATTTTTTTTGCGGAACCCTGAGGAAAGTTGGTGTAGAGTAGAAAATAATTCTTATGCTTTGTAGTTGATGTAGACCCCATGCCCTAGTCAGGTAGGTTGCGTACATCTACAACTACACATTACCCCGCAAGCCGCTGTAAGAGCGTGTGGCGGGGTTATCACGCAGCCAGCCTTGTGTGTATCAGTATTTCATATAAATATATATTAGCAGATATATATATTAACTAAACTTACACGCATAAATGCCTATCTGCATCTTGCAACATAGGTTTTGTTGCAGCAAAGTGTAATATTTTAATTTTTGAGTTTAGAAAGTAGGAGTTGTTACGTCTGATTTTGGAATGATAACGTTTCGTGCGAGGGAAGAACAAATATTTGAAACTGTCAGTGCTGATATATCTCTATCATTATATCCCTGTGTAACAATCGGCCAATGCAGTGAGAAGTTGATAATAATACCCTTGGTGTCACTAGCAAACTCCGTAGTTCTGTACCTCCCTGATATGTTTTGTCCTAATATAATTAGGACCACTCTAATGGAAATTTTCTCGAACCTTTGCCTAGTCATTCGTAGAAGGCTGATGCATTTTCAATAGAAATATATTTGCTACCACGGAATGGATTCCCGACCTTTAAAGGATCGCCATGGAAAGTCCAATAGAGTAGAAAATTGATCTCACACTTGACGTAATATTTGTTATATTTCCGTCCGAAGTCAATGCTTCAATTTAAAAAGAAGTTTTATTGTAGGTCGCCTGAGTCCTGATGTATTTAGATGGTGCCTTAGCGATTGGTGATTTTCAGAAAACATACGTGCTTTTGATGTCTTTGACGAATAGATGAACACTTTTCGCAATGCTTCAACGAGCTTAAGGTCAACAAAGGCCTGTGAGCATAATTCTATCTTCTTCTTTCCCATAAAATAATCAAATGTATGCTTCAAATGTCTTTTATGTCCTCACAACATCATTAAATTACTTAGTGATCGACAACACTGCGAGGTGATCGTAAATATTGTGAGCGATCACTAAGAAGGAAGTGAATAAGATGGCGATGACGTGCACAAAAGAGGGGGAGAAGGTCACTCCCTCGTAAGTCTTACATTCTATCGAGATGCACCATATGCACGCTGAACAGCAGGTGAATACCGCGGGGTTTATTGCTGAAGTTTCTAAGTAACATTGCGTCGATTGTCAAAATGGACGATGGAAGCAATATCCAGTATAACAATTCAGTTCTTTTACGGATTCTATACATTCTGTATGCAGATAATTCAGAACCCATGGGCGGAATACGTATACTGATCGTTACAGATCATAAAACGCTCTAAATAATTTGGTTGATATTCTGGCTGTACACTCATAGAAAGAGTGACACGATAACAACCTACAGGGCGAAAAGAGATCCCATCCGTGTGATATACGACCATGCCAATCGCTCACGTTGTCGATGTGTTTGGTATGACTGGATGTACCCGAAAATTATCGCCGCGTCGGTATATCGTCGCCTCCTCGACATTTATTTTGCATCGAAAGACGATATCGGAAAATTAATATCACTCAGCCGTAGGTGCACCTGATATCGTCGCGGCAAGAGGGACAAGGAGGGTCCGGCCGCCACCTGCACGCCCGGGCGTTGGGTATGTATGTGTGTGGACGGGGAGTGTGGAAAGACGTGCGGGAGAAACCGAATGGTGAATTAGCGGCTGGCGGAAAACTTGAAAAGGATCAGGGCGTGCGGGGAGGGTGGGAAATCCGACGCACGTGGAAG
Source organism: Hetaerina americana (assembly GCF_022747635.1). Lineage (NCBI taxonomy): Eukaryota > Metazoa > Arthropoda > Insecta > Odonata > Calopterygidae > Hetaerina > Hetaerina americana. The sequence continues at coordinate 76,924,304 of NW_027286985.1, forward strand.
AGAACGACGCCGCGTCGAGCAGACGACCGTCCACTCATTGTGGTGGAGAGCCACCGCGGAAAATTGACGAAAGCACGCCCAGCATGGTTGGGTTTACTGCGATGGCCGAATGGTCGGACCCGCACAGAAGGAAGAACCGAAATCGAGTGATTTTTGAGAGTACCGGATATTACTAAGAGGATTTGGAGGTTGCAAGTAAAGGAACAGCCACTCCCTTCGACTCAAAACGTGATTTTTGAGAATCCTACGGATTACGCACGGGTCCATATATCATATACCTTGATAGCTTTTTGTTCTTCATTGGCGACCTTCTTTTCCTCTTGGCCAAAGTTGGTCTTAAAATTCCAAACCCCCAGAAAAATGCGTAGTATGTTGTCACATCTGCCATGAAAAGTTTTCCCGAAAACTTCGTGATGATTGTAGAAGAATCAGTATCTCACGTATTGTTAATTGAACAGCTAGCTGTCGGTACCTATGCACGCTCTAGTATTAATGGAGTAGTTAATTCTGGTATCAGTCGTGTTTGTCATCCGAGTACTTTCTATGTGATGCCACGTATTCTAATCCTTACTTCATTCCACATTCGGCTACGCTTTGCGAAGCTTTGGTGTTGCTTAGTATACGAACAATTACAGCATCATACCAACTAACCTAGGGGTTAAGTGGAATAAATGTGTAATATTTTGCTGAATCTTGTGCGCTTGCAGAGAAATAATGATAAACCCAGCTGGGTTGTCATGTGGTTAACGCGCTCCTCTGCTGACCCAAAGATCGCGGGTTTGCGTCCCCGCCTCGGGGATGAGTGTTGTCTCAACTCAGGTGGATCTGACACTTTCGGAAACTTAATTCTCGGCCAAAGATTTATCCGTATTCCAAGGGCAGTCGAGGGTGCAAAATAATCATGAAATGCACCGATTCCAAACAAATTGGAAATAGTTATTTTTATGGACAAATAGACCTGATTCATGTGGAAAAGCATTCATTTTATTCCTATGAAAACATAAGTGTGACTACATTGTAGATCAAAATTCTAACTTAGAAGGGAGCGTTTGAATTTTACTAATGAAATTTCTAGTGAACGTCTTTATGAACGCAACGAAAATGAACTGAATATAAGAGTTAGCGAAACAGGTAGATTCATGTTTTGCTAATATGAGAGTTGATGCATCAACCATCTTCTTGTGGCTACAAAATTTTCATTCTGACAGCCCTTAAAATACCCCAGTACACTACCCGTCCCTCCTCTGTATCCGAAGGGTATCCGAGCGCGTGCGCCCAACAAAACCCTTCGAGCGGAGGTGGGGAGGAAATCGAAATCCATTGGTCCAGGATGAACATCACGTTCATCAAACCGAGGATTAGTTTTTTCTTGCTCTCCAAACTGATCTCTCTGACAATCTCTTCGTTCCCTCATACCTCATCGCACCTGGATTCAGCATAACATGCTTCTCGTAGTTCATCCTTGGCCTTCCTCTATAATTCTTCCCTTCAATGTTTCCGTCTTAAGCACGGTCTTTATGCACCTTAAGATATTCTCAGTCAATTTTCCCTCTTCTTCTTCTTTGAAGTCCCTTCCACCAGCTACTCTTCTCACCCACTCTTCGAAGTACTTCATTTCTTACTCGGTATGTGTCCGGTTTTATTTTCGACGGCGTCACTGGTTTGCATCTTTCTCCCTCCCCCCTTTCCAGGACTTTTCCCGTCGGAGAAACATTCACTCGCAGAAGACCGCTCTTCTTTTATCTCATTCGGGACGGAAGTGCGATTCCTGATGCCGGGCACGTTCCCCGCCTCCGGACGCCATCACAAGAAAGGTCAAAACGGCGTGTGGGGTAGGAGGCGTCGTGAACTAAATTAACAAATTGACTCGTCTTTAATTTTGTACGCATCCGCACAGGAAGCGCGTCATTTATTCCGTTTCCCTGCAGCGTTTTTAATATGAGTAATTATCTTGGAAATATCACCCGTGCACGAAAATTTCGGCTCCCTATGAGATATTTAAGGGAACATTTACTTCCTTGTCCGCCCGCCACGGCGTCCTCATGCCGCTCCGATTTCCATCTCTGAAGTCTTTTTGCTTTCTCGTTCTTCCACCGCATTGGGGTATGACGCACGCGTCATTAGGGTCGCAGCGGAATCAGTAAGTCGTCGTTCTACTCACCCCCCAGTGGCATATGTAACTTTTCATGTATTTGATTGAATAATCGTGGAAAGGGTTCGTTGCTTATGCCTCTGCACTGCCATGCTTTGCACATCAATTTCACATGTAAATCAGCTTGGGGGTGTCGCGGTTTTAGCTTCCGCTGAAATGTACTGACGAGGAAGGGGTGGAAGCCTTCGAAAGTGTTGGGGCGTACGAGTCAGAAAACAAGCATATGATTTTATTAGTAGTACTATGAAATTAGTAATAATAATAGGAACAAAAGAAAATTATTTTCTCTTTGAAAGTAGTATGCAGCCTGCCGCAGCTTCTTGAAATTAAAATATCCCATTTCAAATACGGCAATATTAGTCCGTGTAGGTTAACAATAATTTGATTGACAGGTTTAACAGGTTGGCAACAGTCTCCTCGTGGAACGGAGGAGAAATCGTTGTCGTCCTTTCTTATCCAACGCAGCCCTTCCCGAAATGGAAGATGTTATTTCTCTCTCCCTGAGTCCCAGTTTAATGAAAGTGAAGTATTTTAATGTTACCACTAAATTAGTGTGCGAACAAAGAGAAGCCATAAAGTACTTTTGTGTGTATATTCATATGGACGTGTGTGTATGATGTGTTTATATAATTGGATATAATGCTGTGAAATTGAAGAAAGAAAAATTTCTGTGGTCGTCAAATCGACCTATTTCATTTCGGAAATGAGGGCGAAAATGAGAAGAATTTTAAAATGTCTTCCTCCTTCTATGTAAGTAGATAAATTTCGTCAGCGTAGTGAACTTATCTTAAAATTAATTAGAATGTCATAATTTCGTTCTACTTAAATTTCCTGGCCATGGTGTGGGTATCGATCGTCGGTATTGGGTTTAACGTGGAGTCACAGCGTTTCCTTCTCTCTCTCTCACTTTTAGGGGGGTTCTCGTCGTCTCCTGCATGTTTCGAATTGTCTTGGCGTTAGGTCGAAAAGTTTTGCGGGATAACCCTTGATATGGCCATGAATAATGGATGGAGAGTCAACTTCACGTTCATCTGAGAGGACGTCCTTGGGCTCAGAGAAAATATAGGTGGTGCATTTTCGTTTTTAATTAGAGGCCGCATATGTCTGGATGGATTTTCGGTGACAGTTATGGCCTGGAATTGTGGAGGTATAGTGTAGCTAAGGGAAAGGATGAGATATTGGATGTGATATTAATTTGCATTCAGCTTCATTAGTATACGCTGGTGTTCGCGGTGGATCTCATGGGCTCATTTCGAGTTTGAAAATCCTGCATACCGTGTTTATTTTTCAGACCGAGGGATACCTTAAGTGTCAATATTCGCCATTCATGAAATTTGCATCAGCATTCGAATCTGATTTTCTGGAGATAAATTTGTCAAACTTGGTTAGGTTAGAGCATGGATACCCTAATCAACTATTGTGCTTGTTTTAGTGATTGCATGAGAGAGCGAGAACGGCAAATCATTAAGATCTTTCACTGCGTTCTGATTTTTCTATCGTAATCAGACTTCTGAAGGCTCAGTAATTTACGAAAGTTAGAGGAATATGGGAGAAATGAATTATTTACATTGACATTGGGTTTCATAGGTTTCTCCATACATTAATCTAAAGAAGTGTGCTTAAATTTGATTCGAATGTCTTAACTGGAGTTCGGCAGTGTTATCAGTAGAGTAAGCTAACTAGCACAATTGTAATTTGAATAATATCTTACTTATGCTGATCGGAATGTAATTCGTAAAGCTTGGGTAGGTGAGAGAATAGATATATGGTTTTTTGGTATGAAAATCCATCTGGTTTTATGTATTCACTTATTGCTAGTTCGTGAGAATTTTTATTTCATAAAGAAAAATATCGTCCGCCGCAGGGATTGGAACCCTGGATATAGCCATCGCAAACATCTACGCATATACTAACATTAGTGTCTCTTTGAGGGTCCCTTTGTTAGTGTGTACATAGCTCTGTCATTATGCTGAAAAAATAACACCAGTTCGACATTTTTCTTTTTTACTCCTTATTACCATTTCCTCTTTTTTCTCCTCTTCTTCCTCCTGACTCATAGTAACCCCATCCTTTTTATCTCCCTCTTTTAATCCTGAAGCGGCCATGGTCAACACCATGCAATATGCTTGGCTGTTTGAAGCGTGACTTTATGGAATCAATTCTTTTTATATGGAAAAATTATAAATGTGTGATTACACATTATTTTTTGGCATAGCAAAGTTATAACCATGCAATTTATTAATCTCACATGATATTAAGTATAATGTTTCATTACTGTGCTTTTATATAAAAGTAATTTTAAGAATTAAGGGTCACCTTATTGCAGTAGGTAGAGCGATGGGCTACTTAACGGGCGGTCTCTGTTCGATTCTGGGTGATAGCTTTGGCCAGTTCATGTTCTACGCGAAGTTGCAATTTTTTTGTTATCTTATCTTGCTGGTAAGTCTCTGTCGTCACAGGGAAAGGCACTGGCCCCTGAATCCATTTGTGTGAATTTCACACGCCGTATGCCTCATTATGCGTTGAGCTCTACCCTCCACTATCAAACCAACCTTTGATTTGACTGCTGTGGCTTTGCTTTCGTATTAATCCGTAAATTTTGCGTTTCGCATCAAGCCTGTGGGCAAAGTATCCACTTATTTTTTTGTGGATTTGTGAAAAGATTGATCGCTGTCTATAATGTAAAAATTGAATGATTTGCAAAGGTAAAATGTTCGATTTAATGTAAGAAACGCGTCCCCTACCTCTCCCCCACCCCTAGCCCCGCCGCAAAAAACCCCGGTCATGTGAGAGGGACTTGCAGGAGAGGGAAGTAGTGTGGGGATGGGGAGGGAGGCTGGGAAGCGGGGAGGCACTTGGCTTCTGGTCTAAGTCGGCCTCACCCTTCCGTCATCCTTCACACTCCCACGCGCTCGCTGCCTTCACAACCCCCCCCCCCAGACCTCCCCTCACCCGCCCCCATCATTTCCGGAGCATGAATGGGCGCGCGCCGGGGAGGGGGATTCGGAGGAGACAGGGAAGGCGGAGCGGTAGGGTTGCTCCCCTTATATTCCGGGGGAGGGAGGTAGGAAGAGGAGGGAGAAGCGCAGGGACGGGGTGGGCTAAATCTCCCTGCCTGTCGGACGAAAGGGAGTAGTAGTTGCCGGGGGAGTGGAGTACACGTAGTGGGTGGGCGAGTGATTCGGGTTCGGTGGAGTGGGGGTGTTCTTCTTTCTTTTTAAAGAGTTGAGCCGTTTCACTTGGCGCGGCGTTGATGGCTTTAAGATGGGGGAGTCGTGGCTTCGCAGTTCCCACGTTTTCACATCGATACCACTCTCCCTCCCTCCCCATCGGTTGAACGGACGTTTCGTAAGAGCATATTTTTGATTCTCCTCTCTGGAGTAGAACGAATCGAACGTCGGGGTGTGTCGAACTTTGCGAAGCAATACCATGTGCTTGTATCGATAGAGTTTATGCCTGGTGTGAAATCACCCCATGTCATGCGCCCTGGGGCTGGCTTGTGAGGTAGCATATAGAGCGTAGAGGCACGGTGTCATGTGTACGAGAAAATATGCGAGTTCAGTGAAAATTCGTGATGAACTGACTAAAAGCTACACTAATATTGGAAAAAGAATCTAAATCACTCTATTATTGGAAAAACTTGGCTAGAAGCCCCTGGAAGAAGGAAGTTTGCATGCAACACTTCATCTGCTTGGTAAATAACATTTGGATGAGCTTATCGCTGACAAAAAGGGTGTGATTAGATTTAGATTAAAATTGTCGGGGGAATGGCCATTCGGAGATATGATTTCATCTGGTCTAGTGTGTTAATCCAGATTTATGAATATTCCAGTATTTCATTGTTCTCATAAGTTGGCTCACAAGTTGTTCCTTTTTTAGATTGCTTTGCCAGATTACGCCCATCTATTTGGGAGAGTTTTTCCATGATTGACAAGTTCGTCGAGGGACCGAGGCACCACTTGAATACCGAGTGGTTGCTGGCTCCAATTACTTCCAACCTAGGCCATGGAATATGAATTATTATTATTTGGTTTTTATTCTTAAAATTGTTAAATTAACTTAGTCTAGTCAGTTCCTCACATATCTCATGGTAAATATTTTGCTTTTTGGAGTCTGAACACTTTTTTGCAAGTTACTTTTTGCAGAAGTTTTTTCGTTACTCTATGGATAAATAAGACTACCAACGCCTAATTATGGCCACTGACGCAAGTTGTCAGAACCTTATATCCATCGCCTTGTAAACGATGAGCTGCCATAAATTATCGTTTGAATGTGCGACCTACTTTATATACAGCGATTAAGCTGATTGCTGATTCTTCGGGGGGAGCACACCACTGACTCCTTCTGTCGAAGTCGACCTCAATTCTATGACTATTTGATCGATCGGAAATCGAGTGAAATGGACTCCGATGCTAACATATGAAGGGAAGCCAATGAATAGGTCTCACATTGTATAGAGAAAGCTAAAAATAGTAATGAATGGTTTATACAAATTTCATTAGATGGAAGCAAAATCCAATGTAATGATATTGAATTATTCAGAACTTCCGTTGATGCTTCGTTCTAAAAATCGAAGGAAACACCCAGGCCTACTGACTGCTGGAGAACCGATCCATCCCTATAATGTTAAACATCATGTGGCCCGATTAATCTAGGAGGGAATTGTCGAATTTGGGTGAAAACCTCTTCAACCTCCGCCTTAAAGCCACAAATTAGTCTCAAATGACGCTCAACGTGCCTTTTCCGCTAAAACTCACCTTTTTGGCAAATATTACGCGAGTGATTTGTACGTTGAGTGGAATTTGTGCGAATATGGCTGGGACAGCAGTAAAAAGACTTTTTATATGCAGTGGGTTTAGAAGTTCAGTTAAAGTGATGAGATAAAATGTATAGTAGATATTGTTGATAATACCTTGAAAAAATGGACTTCAGGGAACTCGCTGAGAATTTTTGAACAGCTACCTGTTCCTTATACGGCTGGCTTGCCTTCGTATTTGTACAAAACTCACCATTTACTCCCAAAGATAAAATGTGAAAAAATACGAAATTTGTCAGTGTAGGCTAGGCTTTCCCTCGAAACGAGCGGATTGAAATGTTCTGGCGCAGTGGCCGGAATCTCTCTCGTACATGCCTCCTAAGCGGACTGCCCATAAATTGCGCTAGGGTATATTCTTTTTATTTACCTTTTCCACATTTTTAAGGATTCGTAATATATGAACCCACCTAACCCCCATTAATGTGAGTGTAGGCGCTATCATGTGCATATGAATCGGACACCTTATTTATTAATCTACTATTGTAACAGATATAAATAATTTTGGAGCAACAGTTTCACTAGCGAACATTTAAACTCTGTGTTGTTCGTGTGATCAACGGCTATCAAAATGCTTTCCTCGTAAACAATGGCCAAAGTAATTCAATAATAAACCTTACGTAAGATTCCTTCGGAACCACGCCCCACCCTCTGTAAGAAAACGAAATTGCGCAAGCCCTCCCCCCCTCCCACAAAAGTCTTACGTAATTTAAGGACGGTCCCTAAGTAGTTGCGATTCGGACGAGCGCCCGCTCGCGGGATGGACGATGGCGGGGGGGTGGGTAGGGAGGTGGTTTCCGTTCCCTTTGTCAGACCTCCTTTAAACTTGCGTCATTGTGGGTGCGCGTCGCCAAATTTAATTCCCCGCGGGTCGCGCGGTGACTTTTTGGCGGTGTTCCTGGAGGAGTGAACAACATCACTCGACTGGAAGGAAACGTGGCGAAGAGAGAGCGGAGGGAGAGATGGAGGTGGGGAGAATAGTGAGGGTTGGGAGAGGATGGTGTGGGCGGGCCCTTGGGGAGAATTCTGGGAGTGGAGATGGGGTTGGAAGGACGAGAGTGTGGCGCGTGAGAAGACGGTAGCGCGGAAAGGGGAGGAAGCTGGGGAGATGGGAGGAGGGGGACTGGAGCGAGTGGCCCGGATGTGAGGTGTCAGCGCCGTTGAGTCATTCATTCATCGGTGTAGTGTGTTTTGGGGGTGAGAGAGAGGTGGGGGAGAGTGCCGGAGGGTTGGGGGAAGGAGCAGTAGGCGCCCCTTTCGGGGAGGGGCTCGAGAAAATGGCTACCTCCTCACTACGTTTGCATCGATGCCGGTTGCGAGAGGGTATCGACTCGTGCGTCGAATTCCCACAATAGATAGCTCTCTACCTGCTCGGCGAAAGTTGGCGGCCGCTACCCTTCGGCCGTGATTGATAGAGGGGACTTGCCGATCCGAGGGCAGCATCGCTTAATTTCGGGAGAAGTTTATTCCGTGAATGGCTGTATCATATTCTCGCATGAAATATTTATTTTACGTTTTTATTGAAGATTCATTAGAATCCTCTAGGCGACTGGGGTCGTTTCGGGAACTCGACAAATATATGCAAATGGCAATAGGCAGCATAGGAATGGCATTCGTATGGGAAGTAAGCAGTCACATATGTTAATATAGTTAAGTACACACGCATCGGCAATGAAAGTAATGTCACAGCTAGAGGAATGGTATATGTCCTCATAAAATTTATCCCAGAACGTCAGCTTATATCTAACAGACGATATCTTTTTATGGATTTATTATATGTTTTGAGGCGAGGTGATGATTTCACTTTAGCGGGCAAGTCATTGAACAATTATAAGAGTGGGCCTGTTTTGACAATTGTTATTTCCACCTTCCCCAACATGAAAAAGTTACTGATTGCTAGTTATTATGCAGATGATAGTTATTATTGCTCGGTCCGTCTCTCTTTATTGTATCATTGAATGCTCACCACTTAGAGCAATTAAATGTTAACTAGTAGGCGGAATAATGTATAATTTTTATGACTTCAAATGTCTCAATAGTTAAACTATAATTATTTCCATTGACAACTCATTAACATAAAATGCATGTAGATTCATGGACATTTATCCGCATGGGCGTATGGCATGGAGTGTTAGGTCACCAGTTATTGATGTAATCAGTCATTTTTGGCATTCGATATTATTATTTTTTCGGGTAGTTCCTATTGTCGTACTTGATGATTTATACAGTTGTGGTCACGGATTGTGTGAGGGGAAAATGGGTACCTTAAATCTTTCAGTTCACCTGTCAATATACTTTAAATTTTCGTTCTAGTTGCGCGTACCAATCTGATGTGGGCTATCATTATTTCCTCGACGTCAGAATATAACCCATGCGAAGATTTATGAATCATTTCCTCTACATGGAGAGTAAATAATTCATAGTGTGCAACGGTGGTGAGACAACATTGAGAAAGTGGGTCCCTCTCGCCTTCATTTCCCTTTAAATATTCTTTCGGATACTCCTAAGGACGAGCCGAGTCAGTGAAGTTGTGCCCCACCCACATACGCATGCGTTGACAACGTTACAATTGCCCGGTTAGATCTAGATGTTTTATTATTTACACTGGTTCTCCAGTGACTAAGGCTATCGCCCTACCACTTGGTGGGTCGACACCCTCCCACCAAAAAACACAGGTAATGTGGGCAAATTGGTCTCATGTAATCAAAGGTTTTGAATGATACGAATAAGTCCTTAGATCCCCACAAAATTTAAACTCGCGGGATGTACGCGACCGCTTCCCGTGTATTGTGTATGTTTAGGTGAAAATGCTTGGGGAAATGTGAACGAAGCGACGAACAGTTAGAGGGTCAATACATCAATGTAATCAAGGTACGTTTATTTCATCTCCAAAGCGTTTTATAGCGCCCTCAGTAAATTTATTTCACGGTCTTAATATTCATCTTCAGATGGTCGCTTCTCTGCTCTTTTTCTGTGTGCTTCGGTGACAAAAGATGAAGTAGCGAGCGCGTAATATCGACAAAATTGTTCCTGAACCATGTGAAAAGCTTAAGGTACTCTAAAATTCCCTTTCAACGCTACAAAGAATCAGTAAATCGAGATTCTGGAAAATTGAGAGCTTGAATTACTTGCGAAAATCATGATCGACAGAGAAGTCATTCAAAGACACTTAGGGAAATGCTCTGAAAACTTCAACGGGCTGATGCTCACTGGATTGCGAGGAATTCGCAATGGAAAAATCTCCGTCGAGGCGAATGCCTCAAGTGATTCTTTTGGCGATTTTTTTCACTCTGCTTCACTCGAAAATCCATTTTTGATGGAATTCAAATCCTTGATTTTCTTTACCCGAAGAGTAACACTTTCACCGTGACTAGTTCGTATGGTCTTCGGTGCTTACGAATTTTCTTTTCCTAAGCTATCTATTCGTTCTTAGTCGTTTCATTTCTTTCGTTCAGTCATGTAGTTGTTATATGGAGACTTTATCCCGATGTTCATGAGACCTAAGAGACTAGTAAGGTTAAGAAACATGGAATCTTTTGGGTAAAGGTCTGGTTTAAAAAATGTACTACCCGTCGTACGTAGGAGATATCATGAAAATAAAATTATTAAGTGCAAGTTTGTAAGTGACAGTTTCGAAAATGTAATTTTTTCCTCAAACGAGAAGGAATACTTGCGAATGATGGCGTGAGAATAATAAAATGATTCTAAATAATAGTGCGGTTTCATTATTTTTATCTATCCCATATTTTCTTTTCTTTTACCAGCAGCTCGTCTTGCATTTATGTAGAGTACTTTACGTTTTAATTTCCTGGTATTTGTAGCTTTTGTAAAATCAATTCCAATTATGTGGATCATTTCCATTTTTTTATTGGCAACTAACATATAAGCAGTTTTAATTTTGACTATGTCTGTTGTGAAATCATCTACATCTACATAATACCTTGCAAGCCACCACAAGGGCGTGTGGTGGCGGTGTTAGGTCGACTCATAGTTATTACATTCACGTTACACGGATATTAGTTCGAACATGCAATCGGACAAAGTTAATCATCCACTTATAAACAACTTATCAATGGATTGCAAGGTAGTATATATAGCTGAAATATTTGTCTAAATTTTTTTGCTCGCGTATCTTTTGCCTCTGTTTAACCGCAATAAGGATGCTTTTCTAAAATAATGTAGCTTTTTTAATTATCGCCTGATATCGCCGCATTTCATCAGTTAATTTGCAAAAAAACTGAGCCGATATCTGAGTAAAATCTACCAATGCGAGTCAAGAGCCAAACGGACTTAAGTTGGAAGAGTTTTCAAGATCAATCTATTTATATTACGCGCTAGTTTTTTCCCTCGGCGATTACAAATACTGGCTCTCTTATTCCTATATCTCAAACCGTTAGGGAGGCGCGCAGTTTTAGAACAAGAGATTCTCTTGGTTTTTTCAGGTTTTAGTACGGGAGCATTATTATAAGATATTAGTGGTGCATCAGCGATACGGTAATTTGCACATAAGCAAACCGGGTACGATAATCATTCCTTCCATGTTACCCCGTCGGTCATACCTACGATCATAGCCTCGTATCATAGCCCTGGCTTTAACATAAATCAATATTATATTACCCTTGCTACAATGTACGTTCTACAAGTATTTAAGTGGTGAGTGCTTTCTACTTGATGCTCCTTCGTCTCCTTCAACCACGGTTTTAGCACAAGGTGGCCATCTTTCTCGGGGTTGCATTATTTCCATCATCTTACTTATCAATCTGTGGATCCTTGGGTGACCTTGCCAACCGTGATATATTTTGGGACGTGGCCCCCGCAATTGGCGAGGGATTATATCGAGCTGTACTCTCTTCAACGAAAAATGCGGGATATTGTATGAACTTCATCGATTTTTACGCTTGAAAAAGAGAACTAAAAGCATTTCAATCGATAGTTAATTAATTAAAAGAAGATCCATAAAATGTCATCGTTCCGTGATTTTTGTTGAAGTAAAAAATTGGCCCTCCGATGTGGCGTGAACCATGGCATAATATATGCCGCATGGTTCTATGCGTTATTACAATGTCTCATCATGTTTTTCAAGGGATCGACATATCGAGAACCGATAAACATAATCAGTATTAGGCTTGGAAAATAGTATCTATGATCGATATTTTATATGCGTCATGTGGACAATAACCAGGTGCTAAGTCCTCGTTAATTTGACCCCTGTATCAAGCTTGACGATGTATGCAGTAGATATCACCCTGTGTAAAGACAACATTGAAGTGCGTCTGTGACTATATAGCCGGTGCAAATTCGTTTCTGATGTTTTAAGATGGTCTCCGTGATGTGTCTTCATGGTATGATATTTTCTTCGCCTCGATATTATTTCTCTATCATGGGTCACCGTCAGAAATGTAAAGTCGTCCAGCCCAAACGTAAATCGTAGCGCGTTTCGCTCGGAACATCGATGTTCCTCAATTTCGTTCGTCATCGTCGGATCTTTTTTCCTGGATTTATTTTCTCTATATTTTCGGGGGTTAGTCGCTCACTTCTCCTCTCGTTTGGCCCAAGCACCCGCGTAGGTGGAGGGGAGATGCTCGAGAACTGCGCACCCTCGTTCATCCCTTTCCTCCCTCCCTTCCTCCCGTCTTCGCTCGCCACGCTCAAATGTATTTTTTCCGACCTTTCCTCTCTGCCCCACCGCAGTACACACAAGAAGATTCGTTGAGGAGATGTGAGGAGAGGCGAGGAATGCTCGTTAGCGCTCACGGAGGCAATCGTGTCGAGAGGAAGGGGGAAGGGAAGAAGTGTGGCGAGGAGAGGATTTCGGGGCAGGCCACCCGCCTTGAGGACACTGGCCCCTCTCCCACACGCCCTTCCCCCCAGTCCCAAACTCCACACGCCTCGGTTCGGCTTATCCCTACCCCGCCTCCTCCGCTCCTTCCACCCCTGTTCCCTCCTCGCAGGAAGCGTTTGTCTTCTCCCTTGGAGGAGTTGGTCGGTGTATTTGGGTGAATGTTAATGAATGTCGCCATGGGAGTCTCTCGCGCTCCAGGGCGTGTTCGGTACCCCGCCACCGTGGTGTAGAAGTGTGTGCGGGGAGGGGGATTTGGAGAGGCTCGCAGTAGGAGGAGGATCCAAGTTTCGCAACCGGAAGTGAGTTCACCTACCCCCTTTTTACTGCCACCCTCCTTCCTCCTCCTCCTCCTCCTACAGACTCCCTCCTCTACTCTTCCTCCCCATTAACTCCACCCCTCCCCCACTCTCTTTTAACTTCTTCCCACCACCACCTCGCGTGCCTAATGTATGAGGGGGGTCGTCCAGAAAAGACGGGCGCAGTATTAGGGCACACTCTGCACTCCTCCCCCTTCATCATCTCAACTCCCATCTTCCCCCCCTCTCTTTGTCCCCCGACTCCTCCGAAGACCAACAGATTGGCGAAAATTCTCCCCACCTCTCCAAACCGTTTAGTCTCTCAAAATTTCGCAACATTCAGGCGAATATTGCTTGGATTTTCTGGACCAATATCAAGCTAGCACGAGCGGTGACTGTTGCGGTTCATGGATGAATGACGGAACGGATTCATTGATAAAACCGTGCCAAGTTCAGCGTGCGACTTTAACCGTCGTGATCGCGCTTATAAAGATTGTGTGTATCGTATCGACTACTTCTCTAAAAATTATATTGTAGATTATTTTAAATTCTCGATCTATACGTTTAATTGTTGGATTTGAAAGCATGGGTCCCCCTTGTCCGACTTAGTCTGATTTCGTAAAAAATGATGATTGGTAATCATTTTGGAAAAGACCTAGGGGATATATTGAAATGATCATCGCCCATGCGAATTATTGAAACTCATTCCCTCTTGTTCTTCATCTTGTAAAGATTTTAGACACGTATTTCCAAGGGTATTTTCTTATAATTTCCATAGCGTTCAGTTATTGCGAGCAGTAAAGCAATAACTTCACTTAGTTTCTCTTTGACTACACCTAAAGTAACTTTCCTTCAATTCGTGCTTCGGAATGTTGAATAATCGCCGTAATTTGGTCTGCGAAAATCGAAAGTTTGGCCTTGAAATATTGGGAGGCCTACCACAGCCGTAGGCTCATGACTCAATTTATCCTCAGGCAGTTTCTATTTTCGGAAACCCGTGTACTGATGGTTTCCTGAAACGATTTCCGTCCCTCGTCACATTCAGGGCCTCAATTCTGCTAGTGATGAAACTAGTTCGCTTCCACGTTTAGTTTAGAATGTTGGCATTTTTATCGTTGCTATTCACGGGCAGATTAGGTTCCTTCGTCACGTAAAATTTTGGATTCTCTATTATAGATAACGACATATTCGAAAACCAGCGAATAACACTTGTTATTGCAGTAATTTTATGCGGTGAATGGCGACTGGTCCATTCATGCGTCATTTAGGAAAAACGTTAGTGCGGATCCATTTTAAATGTAGGCAAGTTCCACGTGAACGGTAAAAGCGTTCGTATGACGCATGTAAGGTCGTAATAAACGAATTCCTGAATCGAATCAGACCATTAATGGCGCCAGGCCTGTGTACCTCTGGGCGGGATTTCTCTCGCCGCGGTAAACAAATACAACCGGTTTCCCCACTCGCATTTTTTATGCATGCGTGCATGCCGTTTTGTGGAGCGGCAATTATCAGGAAGAATTCTTTTAATATTCGTCATTAAAAAGTCGACGGACCGTTTTTTCTCCCGTCGATTCAATGGATTTTTTACGCTTTCGTGTGTGAGTTACCTCCTCGGCATCTGAAATCTCATTTGGCGGAATTGTTGTCTTCTCATTTTTCAGTGGACTTCATTGAAATTGGCGCGGTTTTGTTCTCGAGACTGTTACTTCCTTTCACGGGGACGTAATTGTAGTCTTTTTCAAGATTCCTTGGAATTTTACGATTAATATGAGGCCGGAAATATTTTATGGCCCTAGGAGGAAACGAGCGCAGTTACGGTTTTAGAGATGAAAGGAAAATAAACGTGAGGTCACATATTATTGCTTGTGGCTTCGTGATAGCCAAATTTTCGTTACCGTAACCCAAATCAGCCCCACGTTTTTTTTACGATCCAGGTTTTGGCATTACCCAACCACCAAAGTTAAGAAAATCAGAAGTATGTTTTTTTTCAGTTATCGTGAATGGCTAAGGTCACCGAGGATCCATTTGTTCATGCACTTAACACATATGGAATGTATCGATGCAAATTCAAGTATCCAGTTTTATATTCCAAAATAGGAAGGGCCTTAATTTGAAAAAAATGCGCTTAGGTTTACGGTAGCATTATTTCATTTGAAAAATTTGACTGGTAATCGATAATTGGGATTTTTAAATTTTACACCCGGGAAAAATATTTGGAAACCTGCAACCAGCACCTACGCCTTAAATCACGCATGTAATCTGTGAATAGAGATGTACAGGTAATTCCACTTGCACGATTACGCTACGCGTCTATTGGAGGTTTTCAGCCTGATTGGAGGGCGACAAAAGCTTACTTCGATTTGGGAACTCCTCCCCTTTTGAAAAGTGTAGCACACGATAGTGAGTATTCCGCCCGAGTTTAACAGGGAAACGCACTCCCTTATTTTCCTGTGATCACCTATTTTAAGAAACGCACCCCTTTACGTTGCGTCACGGCGTGCGTCACTTGTTTGGAATTTGAGAAACTCATAAGGACGCGAAGAGAGACGCGTGGTTTTTCATTTCTTACCCGTGCATACATTTCTGAAATACACTTGTGGTCTCTCCTCCTCCTTCCTTCCCCGCACGTGTGCTTTCCCCATTTTACGTAACGTCCGCTCAGGGATTCGTAAATTATGGCGCGAGTTACGGAATGATCTTCCCTCCCCGCTTCAAAGAATCCGCTCAACAGAATTCATTTTACCTGTACCTGATGATGCCGCAAGTCGGTGAAACGCGTCGTGCCGTATAATAAAATCTGTGGAAAAGTACGAGTCTTTCTTTCTATTTCAATAATGGATATCAATTACTTCCACGAAGTGAAGCCTGAAACAATAGAATAGAATTCATTTTATTTATATTGGGATGTCCTTATATCTGGAGGGAGTGAACCCGGCTCATCGTCCCTGTCGTCGTGCGCACACTGATTTAGGTTCAGGAATTTGTGTTTAGTTATCTCTGGAATCCATTTCCAATTTTTCTCATTAAAAAAATAATTTTTACTCTTCATTTGTCTCCTTGAGAAGCCATCTCCCGTATTTTTTCAAGGCTGTCAGCATTTCGGCGATTTCGTGAGTTTTTATTTCGCCGTCGTCAAGGAGATCATTAAAGTAAGAAAATTTCAAGGATGTTTCAAAATTTTGAGAATCTGATCGACCGTTTTTTCCTCCTTTCCTCCTTTGCGCTCTCCTCATTACATTTAACAGAAATCACACCAGTGAAAATGTTTTTCTCTCTTCTAGTGAATGGTTGAAATTCATTCAGAATGATAATTGCTTGCTTGGTTTCTTACTGCGGTAGTTTTTATTTACAGACGATGACAACTGTGAGGTCGTGTAAAAGGTGTATGGGTGTGTCTTGTCTCAGAAACATGGTTTTTTCTGCCAATTCTTAGAAATAATTCCAGCAGGTCCAGGGAAGTTTTCGTGCCTAAATTAACTATCATTTAGCACTATATATATATATATATATATATATATATATATATATATATATATATATATATATATATATATATATATATATATATATATATATATATATATATATATATATATAGATATATCATCGAAATGGAATGCTCTTCGGCGACGCACAAATATATAAAAACACAAATGTAGATTTTTAGAATATAGAGACACAAAGAAAGGACACTCACAATTTGTGAGTGTCCTTTCAACTTTCATACGCCTGAAATATTTCTAAGTAGTTACGTCATAGGGGAAGAAAGAGGCTGACAAGAATTTGCGCTGACTCTGGGTTTAATTTCTCTAATGTTATTGCTTAATCGGTGGTGTATTGGCCCAGTGGGTAGGAGGCTCGTGTATTAACCATTTGGCCATAGGTTCAAATCTGTGACGAATGTCTCTGGGAAACTTTAGCTTAATCCAAGCGAATACCATTTTATGGTACCAGTACTTCCTGGGAAACCGCAAAGATCAGGAAAGGAATTTCCCCTTCCCACTGCCTTGAAAGATTAATTTTTCTCCTGCGCAATTCTAGGCCACGGGAGCAGAAAACAATTTACTGCACATAATAAACGGTAATTCTAATGGCTCGTGAGCTAACACCCCCCGCCATGCTCTCGCGGATGCTTGCAGTCGGACATGTAGAAGAATATGAATAAATAATGCGCTCGACCCTGACCTGTCAAATCAACTTTCGGGTGGATTACTGTGTTTTATGGATTATTTTCATGATGCCGACGGGTTAAAATGTAGAGACGGAGAAGAGTGAACCTAGGGCCAACGGAGGGAGATTCCTCATTAATTTCCTTCTCATTTTGCAACTGCGATTTTCTATTCAATTACCCATGCTTGCCAGATTGAGATAAATAACCATCAAAGTAAATCTCGGTGCATCGATAGCGTTCTGCGATTTGTCAGAACGCAGAAAATACATTGCTTCTAACCTGTGTTCATTGCGAGCTTCACTGGACACGGATCTTCCTCTAATTAAAGCTTCGGTATCTATCATCATTGTGAAATTAAAGCAAGATGGAATAAAGGAAAACCTGTGATTCCAAGAAAATGCAATTTATAATAAATCAGCCGTATTTCATGGTTGAGCAACATCTTCAGGCAAAGTGAATATATTTCGAGTTTTTTGGGTAGGGTTTTGAGTGGGCGAATTAACGTGGTATTGGGGGTCCTTTTCATCGAAACTCGAATCTTTTGAGTAATGTGGAGGTTTGTTTCTTATGGTTTCGAAAGAATCCCACAAAGTTACGTCGGAAATCACATCCTTCGAAATTGTGGATATTATTCTTTCTCCGCCCCTCGAGTACTATATCCAGATCCATTTACCAATCTTCGATGTATACTCCTTGTCTGGTTTGGAAACTGCTTTTCCAGGCCGCTTAGCGAATTAAAATATTTTTAAAAGGTGTCCGGTTCGCCAATGGTCGTTCTCTTCAAGGAGGCTGTTGCTGGAAAAGGTCAAAAGAATCACTGAAAGTGCGTGTGTTGAAAATACTTCATCCGTGTGTAATCCTATGAGAGGATGGTTATCCACTTCCAAAATTGTTCGCAATAATGCGTCCCGTTAGTTTACACGACCCGGCATCCACCAGATGTCCCAGGGATGTCAGGTAATCTCGCCCAAGAGAGATAAAAAAGTCCTAAGTGGATGTGACGTTTATATCGTACGATCTTTATTGTCAACTCGATTCGCGAAGGGAAATCACCTGTCAGTTCATATTAGAATTCCACTTCACAGACCCTTTTTTACCTTAGCAGTTCTTTTTTTCTTTTGATCTAAACACAATACTCACTCGATGCATTATATGTTTATTGATTTTTTGTTGGAAAAGCTGACCGTGCGCATTCGTGTACCATGCCGCCTTGGCGGTAACAGTTGTGTTATATTTTTCATTCCCCCTTCCTTTCAATCGCCTTAATTTTACTCTTTAAGTGTGACCAAGGCTGTCTCTGGGTAGGGACAGCCTTGATATCTCCAAGAATGTATGTAATATAAAACAGTTGGCGTTCAAGCAAGTCTTCAATTTGTCAATATCGACCATTCATTCGTTATTCATATATGCATATCGTATTAGAATTCTAGTATTGTTTTACTACCTACTTCAGAATTTGTTGGGATAATATTCTCATTTATTTAGGGACAATTCTGGGCTTGGCAAATGGGAAGGAGACCGCAATATTAACTGCCGGTTTTATTCCCCGATGATAATGACTAGCCTTCTGCATATCCATCGATGTTTGTCACCGTAATAATCGCGAGGCGTGATTATGAACCTGTTATATACTTGCGGCATGATTGACATTTTAGTTTCGTTTTCGATTAAAATATTTAGCTTATTTCTGATGTCAGCCACCACGCCTACAAATTTTTATGTTTAAATTTGGCATTTTGTAATTTATTATTCTAAACGGATGTATGCTGCCTCCTTTTTTAATCCTTGTCGGTCGTGTGTTAAAGGCGACATTAAAAAAAAAGTTTTTCGACCTTCACTGGCGCAACACTATGCATAATTTATGATTTTACGGCGCAAACCAGTTCTCTAGGCTCAAAGACAGTTGATTAAGTGATTTACTTTTGGGAATTCTATTTTCCACGTTTATTTCCATCCAGAAAAAATGCGAGTTATGTGATGCTCAAATATTTACCGTTCCATTTCTGCATATTGGCGGCAGGTCTTATAAGCTTACGTATATGTGTGCAAATTTATTAATCTTTCTTCAATCAGTCTTATTTTGGAGTTTTGGATTTTTTTTCACAACGGTTCTCCTTTCAATGCTCAATAAATATTAGTATCAGCAGTCATGGTAATAATTTGAATCTCTCCTGCCCATATCTAGTTTTCTCTGATGTTTTTTTAATAAATTTATCTAATCTTTTCATGCAGTTTTTGTATTTCAAATTTTACATAAACGAGGATATAAGCCTCGAACATGTATGTCATGTTTGCTAAAACCGATGCACTCGCTATCTTTATTTGAATCAGTGTATTTGATAACCTTGATCTAAAGGTTTTTGAGTGCCGAGCGTCTTGGATTCTCAGCCCTCCGGTGGCGAAGTGGTTTATTTTGTGGATTTCGATTGATTTCCTTCATTCTGGAGTGGTTTCCAGGATTCTTCGAGTAATTTTGGAGTCGGAGAACCATGCATTTTAGTCAATTTACTGAAGCAATTGCGTAAGAGGTCGAGGTAGCTAATCAATTTAAGGTTTAAAGTGTTTTCCTGTTGCACTCGTTCTTCCCACAGAGTATTCCTAGTTGCAGTATTTCATTTTATTCGTCGTGGTTGAGTCGGTGGTAGGTCGCTAAATGAACTTTACAGCGCTGCATTTTGGTAATGGCGTGACGATAGTTGTTTTACTTCGTAGGAAATCGAATGGTGGAACCGAATCGATAAAAGCAATCTTTCTTTCCTGATTTTATTAGTTGTCACTCAGAAGTTGTGTTGCTATGGGGTGAGTATTTGTTTCACACTTAATCCCCAAGCTGTAAATATGATATGTAAGTTGATTTTTTACATTCTTCGAATAGTTTCCTTATTAATTAACATCATGGAAAGACTTTGTGGTGATAATAATGGTTGAAATGCACTCAGGTGGTTTAGGTCCACATGTCATGCTATGACCCATGTTATGGTTTTGTTTCATAGAGCAATTACCGCAATTTCGCGAAGATACCCTAACGCACGTATTTCCTCATGTTCCCTTTGTGTTTTCCTTACTTTTCTCTCTCATCTCTCTCCTGCTCTCTACCTCCTGGCATATGAATCTGTCATCATCTGGGCTGTCTTTCCAACTGGTTGCTTCCCTAGCCTATTACTGTTCTCTCCCATCGTCTCAGGACGTTCGAGTGTTTTTTGTCGTGGTTTGTTGATACGAATTTGCTGAAACGTGCTCGCTAAATTTAAACCACAGAGAGGCAGGGGGTAAGTTCTTAAATTAAATACGTCAGGAAAAAAAGATAGTGTAAGTATCTTTCAAGAGATCGTTTGGTTTGGCATGGGCTGAAGTTGTTTCCCAGTCGACTAAGTTTGGTTTCGTTCCATTGAAACGCTTTCGCGGGGACCCTCGTTCTCGCGTCTATCGTGTTTCATTCAATAATATGACATTCCAATTTTTTTCCAGGCGATTTTCGATGACGAATTTGTTTCTTTAATTATTTCTTAAAGATGTCTCTCTTGTTTCCTCCTTGTTCAGCTAAGGTATTAAATCCTCTACATCTCACCCCTAAATCTTCCGCAGAGGTGTTTGGCAATGGGCGTTCGTTCACCAATCATTATAGAAATGATTAATACGTCGTAATTTATGATTCCTAATGCTGTGGTATCAGTGCAGTCAGTTGCTCTTACTAGTGTGGTTTAGCCTATTACTGTAACGCGGCGTTGGGCTTATTCCTTCAATGTCAGCGTTAAACTCGCCGGATTTTTATATTTTGTACGTTTATCCTGGCGGATGGGTGTAGGTCCTACCTTTCGTAGCCATCATACTCATTTCGATTCCATTCCCGATTCTCTCATCAGAATGTGGGAATGAATCCTTGCTCCTTGGTCTTTCGTCTCGCCGGCCGGAGTGGATGCGCGAGCCGTGTGGCGCGAGCGCCTTTGCCGGAATGCATGGAGGCCAGCCACCCCTCCCCCGGATCGCTTTGTCTACCGACGAGCAAAGCCAAGGTGTAACAACGGCTACGCATCCGCTCTCACGTCCTGGGTCCCCCGTCGACGTTGCACTCGCCTTGGGTGTGCCACCGAGCGCGGTTCTCCTGCGTGCACATGCATGTTATGTGAAAAAGAACAATGTGCCCGAACGGCTCTTACCCTCCCGCTGTTCTTGCCCCACCCGCGTGGAGGAAACCCGGATGCCTCAGTTCTCGCTGCCGGGAGAGGAAAGGAGTGGCTCGTCCCGCGGACGGAGAGCACCCGCCGCGCCGCACCATTTCAGTCGGCTGCATGCACCTCTGTCGAGGAATCCCACGTGACTCTTCTCGTGCAATAAATTCAATCCGTGAAAAGTACCCCGAATTATCTCCCGTTCAGCGAAGAGGAGCTAGATTCATAAAACGTAGTAATAATAAATTTAGTAGTGTGTGTACATTCCTAGATGAACTAAGGTGGGAACTGCTCACGGGGCGAAGGTTAGATTAAATATTTAACCTCCTACGCATAAATTGGAAGGTGGACTCTTTGGCGATTATGTTTAAATTTACTATCAGCCCCGTCGTGCTACGGTGGGAGAGGTCATGACTCTTAAGATTAGAGATATCAAGTGTGGAACTGACAGATTTAAGATGCAATTTTTCCGGGAGCCAATTAAGTTCAAGCGACTGGCATGCGTAGGGAAATATTTTACACTTGTATGTTGTGATTCATGCCGCTGTTTTCAAAATTGTTTGAATTATTTAGTATGCTTATCGTTTTTAACATTGAAGCAACACTTATGTATCGCATCCCTGTGTGAAATCTACCCCTACCACACGCGACTCAGTACTGGGTTGTTGGATTCTTTGTGGATATACGAATTCTGTTCAAAAAGTATTGCGACTTTTGTGTTTTTTCAAAAATTATTTCTTTATTCATGAATATCTATTTTGTCCCCTTCAAAGTAATCTCCATTAGATATTATACACTTGTGCCAACGTACACGTGGACGGCCATTACAACCCTTACGGGCAAGCAAAATTGACGGTGCGAATCATTGACGTAGGTACTTTACCTTAAAGGTAGCAAGAAACTCCTTAACCTACATTCCTAGAGTTCCTTCAACACCATAGTAATATTTTTCCTCACACCAATTCTTGGTTTCTACAATTGGGGAAATTCGCGTGTCACAATTCGAACTTCCGGGGAAAAATTAATACCAGCAGTTATAATCACCATTTATATCAAAATACAAGGACTCGGGGATCTATTTGGTGAAAATATCTTATTTCTATAATAATGAAAGGATCAAAAAAATTGTCATACTTAATTGAGACACATATTTATTTGTTTGGACACTTATAAAATTCTTCGGGCCTAAAGTGTGCTCTTTAAATTTCTCGTACGAGTACTTCACTGGTATGTTACTTGATGTTCGACTGTGGGTCTCCATACTTTAATTTATTGTTTAATTCACAGTATTGCATTGCTAGTGAATTTAAATGAACTGTTTTCTTTAACTATTAGTGAACCTAATGAGAAACATAAAAACGTCCATCGCGGAAATCTAGATAATATTTTATCTAAAACTTACCTTTTACTCACATCAATTATCTTTAGAACCACAGCGTTGGAAGAGTTATCGTATGGGTTTCTGCCTTCAGAATAACTGTTGGGATTTCAGCTTGGCGAGGAAATTGTTGCATCTACTCTCAGGTTTCACTTAGTTTTATCATTGAAATCAAAGCCTCCTGGAAGCACGTTTTTGAGCATTGTTGTTTGAGGGGCGTGCATAAGTATCATGAACACTCCAAGCTGCTCCTCCGCTGCAAGCGATAACGTTCAGATGTGAAATTCAAAGCTCCCTTTAATCACTTGTTAAGCCATTCAGATTATAGCTAAACTTTGTTATTGGTGGCAGGCCATCAGTTGGGGAAACCCTTTGCCCAAATCGTGCGAGAATACCTATATGCTGGAAGAAAGGTAAATGTGTGTGTGTGTGTGTGTGTATATATATATACTACCTTGATCAAAAAGTTCCCGGAATAACCACCGTGTGGCGCTCCCATCGTTCCGATTTGAGTTCTGTTTTTTTTGTTAAATTGGTACATCTGTTGTTGATATTCCCTTTAAATCTTAGTGTCATAACTTGACATTTGCAAAAGTTACGTAGCCAAGAGTACATCTATCTCTGTGTGTGTTGGCGATTTTTTACAATTTCAGAAATGGATTTAAATTTGCAACAACGAACTTGTATTAAATTTTGCGTAAAAAACGGATTTAGTGGCGCACGGACGTTGGAAATGTTGGAAAAGTGTTTCGGCAACGATTCTCTAAAAAAAACGGTCGTTTACCAGTGGCACGAGCGGTTCAGAAGTGGTCGTGAGTCAATCGAAGATGATGAACGCAGTGGCAGACCATCGACATCGAAAGTCGGTGAAAAAATTGATAAAGTAAAAGAAATGTTGGTCAATAACCGCAAATTAACCATCAGAGAAATAGCGGAGGACTTGAACATTGCCTATGGATCCGCCCAAGACATTGTGGTTAATGATTTGGGTTTCCGTCGTGTAGCAGCAAAGTTGGTGCCAAAAGACCTCAATTTCATGCAAAAAAGAGACCGTGTTGACGTCGCAAAAGACATGATTTGCGAGGCTGAATCCGATCCCACATTCATCAAAAGGATCATTACTGGAGACGAGACGTGGGTTTATGAGTACGACACGCAATCCAGACATCAGGCAAGTGAATGGCGTTCACCAAATGAGCCGAGACCAAAAAAACCACGTCGTTTTCAGTCAAAAAAGAAGGCAATGCTGACGGTTTTCATGGATTACAACGGTGTAGTGCATCATGAATTTTTGCCAGAAGGCCAGACAGTAAACAAAGAGTATTATTTGGGCGTTATGAGACGTTTGCGTGAAGCAATTCGCCGAAAGAGACCAGAAATGTGGGCAGAAAACTCGTGGATTTTGCACCATGATAACGCACCGTCGCACAGTGCTATCATTATTCGTAATTTTTTGACGAAAAATGCAACAAATACCATCCAACAGCCACCGAATTCACCTGATTTGGCTCCCTGTGACTTCTTTCTGTTCAATCGAGTTAAAAAACCATTACGGGGAACGCGTTTTAGCAGCCGAGAGGAAGTAATGGAAAAATCGCAGGAAGCACTGATGGACATACCGAAAACCGAATATAAAAAATGTTTCGAGGATTGGATCAAGCGCTGGCATAAGTGTGTTGCAGTCGATGGGGATTACTTTGAAGGGGACAATATAGATTTAGATGAATAAACTTGTATTTTTAAATTTTCTGAATAAATTCCGGGAAATTTTTGATCAAGGTAGTATATATATATATATATATATATATATATATATATATATATATATCTATATATTCATTTTAGTGGAACAGCCCCCTTCTGTCCGCCTCTGTGAACTGGAGGATTTCTCTGGCTGCGTTTGCGAAGGAAACGGTTGAGTTCTCTCTCTCTCTCCTCTCGAAATCACATTCCAGCCGAACCTGGGTCGCACACTCCGTTCCACGCATGTACCCGAAGCCGCTAACGAGTTATTTCGTTTTCAGTCCAGCCGGATCAACAAAGGTCTCCTCTCGGCTCTCATTTGTTTCTCCGTACGAGCAATTGTTGTTCATTATGGCCCGCAGTTTCCGCCCGAAGTTTCTCTAGACCGTTTCATGCCGTTGAGTATCAGGTAAACCGTTTTGTGGCGAAAATCCGACGAGTAATTTTTTTCCTTTGCGTGAGTGTGTGGTAGGGGAGGGGGGCAGAAATGAGAAGTTTATCGTGATGACGGCCCTACGTTAAGGCCACGGTCTCTTTCTTGCTCTCCGTCTTTAAAGCTGCTAAATTGGAAGTTTCCGCTCGAAAGAATCCTCTAGACAAAGTGTCATTATGTGTCACGTGGCATCAAATTCAGTCTGCATTACGATCCAAGGCATCGTTTTCTGCTGTTACAATGGTTTAAATTAATGTCAGTATGGTTTGAAGCTCATATCAGTGAATCGAAATAACGCCAACTACTGGGAAAAAGTACTTGTACCAGCTGAAAAAAGCATTATGTATTTAATGTATAATTACGAAGCAATGTAAATTAATGAAACTGCATGAGTTTTCCAACCTAGCTGTATAATATGCATTTCCTCGTTGTCCAAGTACAATTCGTTTTATCACTGCGAAATTAATATAACTCGAATATTTTAAACCGGAAATTGATAGGAGAAATGATTACTGAATAAGAGTGCCTGGGAATAGAAAGGAGAAATGAATAGGAGTTCCCAGCAATCAATCATTGACATTGAGTTTTGCATGAATTTGAAAAAGTTCTGTCCTTAAAAATGTTTCAAAAGTTTCTGGAAGGGATTACACTCCATGTAGAATTACGTGTCTTCGCTGTAATTTTATTTTGACGGTTAAATGCAAGCCATAAAATCTTAACCATATTTGAGAAACGAGCCCCTAACGGACCCTTTTCTCCTGCAGGACCAATGTGTTCCCAAACCCTTCAGGTTGCTTTCGGAGCATATCGTAAATGCAGATATTTTCACTTGCCTACCCTGAATTCCTAATCCCTCGTTGGTCTCAAGTGGGAAATAAGAAAAGTAAGACTGCGCTCCACATGGTGCAATTTGGCACCACTTAATATTCATCGGTCTCTCAGTTACATTAAATTGCCAATTTCTCGTCTTTGCGAGTACCTCTCTCTGCAGTTAATTTTCTCTCCATTAATACTCATGATGCCATCGTAGTATTCAACATTTGCTTTCTGTGCTGGGGGAGTTTGCGCCACCGGTTCAACCACTCGATTGCGTTGTGTGCTAATATTAAATTAATTCTCACGCCTTTACATTTTGATGGGGGAAATATGTTTTCTTTCTTTAGTAGTTCCGTTCAAGATTCGGGTTGGCAGCACTGTTAAAAAAATGTCTTTCTCCCTCTCGTCCGTCCAGCTTCTCCTTTGCCACTCCGACTCCCACGCACTCGTATCCCTTCCTTCTTCCTCGTAAAGCACCCATTGTTCCTCCGGTCTCCCACAGGCCACCACGACCCTCCCCCTTCCACTCGCCCTCCTCTTCCCGTCTAAGGTCTCCCCCTCGGAACTCCCTTTCTCCGCCTTTTAGGTCCTCGTGGCCTCGTCGGAAGTACCGGAGCTGAAAAAAAGGAGGAAAGGACGAAAAGAAAGGGGTTTGAAAAGAGGGGTGGGTGTGGAGAAGGGGGGATGCACTTCCTCTCTTCCTTGCTCTCTTTCGCCGATAACAGCCGCGGAACGCCTTCTTCTTTTTCCTCCGCTGGCTTTTTCCCTTGGTTACACCAGCTCTCTCTATACTTGGGCCGAGTCCTTAACAATATGGCTTATCGTCACCTGGTCGATATTTTTGCAAATTATATATATCGATTTCGTAGACAAATCTATCGATCAATAATATTAAGGCGTCAGTATATAGAAGGTGAAAAATTATCTTGAATATAATGAATTTGTTGACGTGGCGATATTGATGACGTGGTATTTTGATGATTTGGCCAATATATCCTATACATAATACGGCATTTGGAACAATGTGGCAGATATTTTAATTAGGCATCCCAAAGAAAATTGTGGACGGTATTGTCGATATACTCGAATTTATTCTGGCGTATAATTCAATAGATGCGATATTACTCAAAAACCCTGGGAAAAATCTTCGTGCCGATTTATCGTCACGACGTCTATATTTCTTCTGTATCGATACTCGATGTTGGAAAACGAATTTCGACACAGCCCTCTTCTTGCTCCATACCCTTTCGCGCTCTCTCCTTTTTTCTTCCCCACTCTGCCATCTCCCTTCAACCACCACTCCTCACGCTCCCTGCCTTTCACTCCTTCTCCTCCATTATCCTAGCGTGTCAAGTGAAGGCCCTAAAGGCGGATCCAGTATCCGGTCGGGGGGTTGTAAATAGATGTCGCATGGCTAGCTGGCCGAGTGCCTTGTCCAATCGCCATAGATGAAGCGAGACCGAGTTTTTCAAGTGCGTGTTCCCTGTATACCGTGGCGGAGAGTGGTGCGGTCTCCTGTGGAATTTCGGTGAAATGTTGTTGACAGTCGGAAGGATCCTTCAACCATGCAACGCGGTGAAAAAGACCGGCCCTCGGTGATAAAAATACGCTTTGATAGAACTGCTGAAAGGCTGATTTTTCTGTCGAATAGAATAGTTAATTTAATAGTTAAGACGTTAATTTTTATCAGGATGAAATGCTGGTTGGACTTTAAACTCAATTAAAAATGAGTATTCAAGAGGAACACACACACACTCATTGTGCGCCTCAAAAATTCAACGATAAACGCTTGGGCTGTGGATAAAAATTTCTCACATGCTTCCGTTATGGTGCTATTTAGTTCTGGAGTATGTGATTAACACAATCACATAGTCTCTCACCCCATCACCAAACAAGCTCCTCTCTTAAATAGTGTCATTCACAAATGTACGAAGTTACTGGATAATGTTTAATTGATTTTCAATTCCCTAACAGAGGAAATAAGGATTAAATATTTTAGTCGCACATTACCAAACCTTGGTGTCTTTGGCAAATCACTGACTGAGATACTTGAATAGGAATTAATTTTGCTGTTTTCTTAATTCATTGATTTATATGGCCGCAAATACGTCTACTCAATAGCCCGCGAGTCGCCTCAAGGGCGTGTGGAGGTGGGTGGCCTAAACTATGACTGATATACATTACAACGTCATTTATGATATAGATAGACAGATACAGGTCTTTATATGGGTGAAATTGCTACCTAATGGTCCCTTCTTCCATTTAATACATAATATTGTCTAAGAACAAAGTAGTTCGAACAAAAAGTATATCTGGAAAGGTATGAACTTTAAGTAATTCTAGAAAAAAAGTTGCTATATTCCTATTATATGATGTTTCCTTACTGTGCGACAACTGTTCAGTTAGTTATTAATTGAATGAACGTGATCCTAACATGGCGTGGTACTTTAATGATCGAAATCATTACGTGATATTATTACTCCGTGAAAATGCTTCGTTTTATGACAGTGCGTTGCTAATTTACAATGTGGAATGGAAAACCTTCAGTCTTCCTTGATTGTTTTTGCAAAAAAGTGTGTGGTGAATCAGCAAGCGTGGTTTTGCCTGTAACCATTGGCCCGTCATCATTCTGCAAGCATCCTTCTTCTAGGCTTCGTTAAAAATTTAAATATTTTGCGTTGGTTTAAAGAGCCTTTATTCGTTTTACTATCTGACCTGTGTTAACTTCGCACCAAATATACCCTACCACTCACGGGTTTTCCTGACCATGAATATGACTTACGACTGTAGTTCTATGCAATCGGTGTGCGATAAATAGAATTATGGCTCACCTCCTTGCTCAGTCAATAATGAATTTAATATCTGCGTTAGCCTTGAGATTGAGATTATGATCTCTTGCTGTTGGGTTTTGAACATTGGAACTGATTGATTTTTACCGTATGTTGTAAATTAGTTGACGATATATTCAGTTCTCCATCAAATGCAATATATCTTTCATGAACGTCATAACTTGCGTCCAGAAGCCAGCCAAGTTCTTTAAAAACCATTTCACTGAGCGAAGGCACCTATTCAAATGATAAGAAATGCGTATTAGTCTTATTGATAACCGAGGAAGAGAATATTCCCGGCAATAATTTCAACTTTAACATTTTAGTAAGCCACTAATTTAATTTACATTACCGCCTCAATTCCTGAGCCGTTTGAACTATATTTTACTACTACCACTTATACAGTTTCCCCTATCCTGCGATGGCAGTGCGTATAAAAAAGGGAAACTACAAGAACAGGCGAGGAAATGGTTGGGAATATCACGACGAATCTTCGCTTGTTTAAAAACAGATGATTTGCAGCTCAATTAAAAGTTTAAAAAATAAGGAATGATATTATTCAGAATTGATTAGTTAATTTTACGTAGGATGTTTTTATTTAATGCACAGGTAGAAATGTTTGCTCCTTGGGAAAAAATAATTATATTCTAGAAAATAAAGTAAGAGAGAATGTATTGCCATTTTAAATTATTAAAATTAAAAAATGCATTTTTTTCGTCCTTGAATAAAATGTCTCTTGTCATCGTAGTGGACACCGAAGTGCCATCGAATATTTCTCGGTAGATTAACTGGCTAGCTCTCCTGGAAATCGAGGGACCCGGGTTCGGGTGCTTATCTCGACGACTTTTTTGGGTTAATTTGCTAAAGTTACTATTTTCGTAATTTTTGCCGAATGTCTCCTCGAATTTGTTAGCAAAGGAATGTTACTATTAATGCGCTTCGCAATTGATGCTGAAGGCCCTGAGGTGCTCCGGCCAATCAGTTCTCCAGGTAATTACTTACGTCTGGGTACCTCCCTGGGAGTCTAGACTCAAAAAATAAGGTAAAAAACGAAAACGTCTTCAGCAATGAAAAAAATAATCGAATTCAGCTATGCAGATAATCGACGCTGTCAATTAACTGCTCGTTTGCAAAAATAATTTGTTCTACTTCTTTGGCCTAATAAAAAAATCTATTCAACTCTTTCTCGATCCTCATGGGATACTCAAGAGGGCATCAATGGTGTGCATTCCTTAAGAAATCTCAGATTTCAATTTTTTTCTTGAGAAACGATTTTTTCCTCAATAATAGATGAATACTTAGTCCGGAGAGGGGATAAAAAGAACAAAACGAATGGGCATTTTATGGAGATATACCTCCTGATACTATCCTGGTGCTCCTTTCATCTTGGATTCTCCCAGTGCCTTGGCGTAACTCATATCCCAGAAGTGTGCTCGTTCGGAATGCACATAATTACCGCCCTCTCTTCCTGTTCCACATGAATGGAGTGCAAATGGAAAAAGCGCATTCCGAGTGAGAGTTCTCGACTAAAAAATGTGAAATTCCGCTGGATCTGTGGACCTGGGGGTTAAACCAATAAGTTTCAAAATAGGCTGCGATGCCGTAATGTTCGTCGTTCGCTGCTTTTTTTTTCATCGCCGCAAGCTGAAGGAAAGAAAGGGTTAAATGAGCGAGAGCCAGAAATCAATCGTTGTTAACATTGACTGCAGCTCTCGCGTGTTTAAGGCGGCTTGCTAGTGATGCAGTGCCGAGAGCGTGGTCGTGCTGGTAACTAAGCCGGATATCACCCAGTGAAACCTATCTAATATGGAATCTGTGTTCAGGGAAACCTACACAAGGAGTAAATCTAGGAATCTTGAATCATTTATGGAAAGTTATCTTCTCAAAATAGTTATTAGGAAAGACGTAATCTGTGAAACGAAGGGACGGAAAGCTTTCAACGTGCATTGTATTGCATCTATGAATCAGTTGCATTTTAATCCAATAAAGTCGGAGATAAAATTTTGTACACATTTTTTCAGTTGCCTGTCCCGGTCTTGGGATTAACGTTAACGGAAAATGGGATCGTAAGCTCCTTTATATGGTTCCTCCCTTGGGACTGCTTTGTTTTCTTTTTTAAGTATTTAAATAAAATAAAAGATGTTATGCCATTCGTGTTGTTAATTTTTGCATGGGCGTCCGTTTCATTTATTCGACACTTTTAAGATGAAACACCTTCATATCCCGGAAAAAATCACGTGATCCCCTACAATTCCGCCTTTGGCAGATTTTGCTGTCTTTAAAATGGTACGTTAACGCGTTCACTTGAATCCCCCGTCTGATTTCGCCGCGAGGATATGTATCGGATTATATGCCCGCAATTTTCAAATACATTTTTTTAGAAAGGAAATTCATGTGCCCTGTATATTTTTTAATAGTTTTGACCGAGTAAAATAATGTGTGAAAGTAATGCGTTAAAAATATTCCTTTTTTTGACCATGATTCAAATCAGATATTCCTAATTTTCTCTTGAAAGCTCGCCTACATTAATAATATAGCCGAGTAATTTATTGGCTTGAGTGGATGGGTCTCTTATCCTTCGACCTGCAGATCCGTTGTGGCGTCCACCATAGTCAGGTGCCCAGGGGATCGCGGTTGGTTTATATCTTATATAGGTGTCTGAGATTTCCTCGGGGTTCCAGTAATGGTGCTTCAAGTAAGTTAATGCAGCTCTTTCAACAGCAAGGCACTCGTATAGGATGTTAGTCATTGTGTCGTTGTCCACTTATTCGCGGCATCTACCTCGGGATGAATCCACTTCTTCCAGGAGATTTGTGCTTCATCAATAGTAGCCCCAAGGTTGTTCTCTTGGCTCCCATCCATTGGTGGAATTCCTTCTTTTTCTTCTTGTCATTTACTCCTTGATTCCCTAATGTGGAGTTCAGCCTGCCGTAGACATGTTAGTCGTTTATCTACAGCTACTTGGTAACTTTTGAGACACTACTAGAGGTTGTTGCGGGATGATTCAACACGAGGAATACAACATCAAAAATGTAAATGAAACAGTTTCTGGCGTCACTTGGTGAAAATTCTTCATATTGAAATTAAATTTAAAATACTTCGCCTTTCCACATAAACCACTTAAACCACGTTTATTACAAGTGACTTATAACGGGTTCCACATAAACCACTAAAGTGGTTTATGTGGAAAGGCGAAGTATTTTAAATTTAATTTCAATCAAAAATGTAGTTTTTCTTTATTATTACAGTCCAAAAAAATATGAAAAATTGTCAAAAATGGAGATAATTCACATATATCATAATGTATGTTTACCTGTACATATATGAGTTCAACAGTGTCTAAAAATAAATTACTTCCCTACGCATGCGAGACGAGCTACTATTTACAAGAAGGAACGAATTCAAAGTTAGAATAAACAATGAAAATATACTAGGCTACTTAGGATCAAAAAGGTTGTCCTATGGCCGTTTAGACAGTGATTCTGATTCCTTATCGTTCGTGGGAAAAATGACATCTTAAACCTGTCATTTGTAGGCTTGATCTCACTAAACTTACTGACATGATCTCTTCTACGATACAATCCGGCTAATATTACATTTTCAACACCATCGCTGCAGAGATGACCTTCCAATTTATGTAATGGATTTAAACTGTAACTAAACATTCCCTCCGTGAGTGATTGCTGACGTATTTCCTTTGATAACCTAGATGCGTTACTAAGTTGATCATAGCAAAGTTTAACAAATCCAAATCCTCTATGTTGCACGCGTTCTCATTTGGTAGTCTATGATAGGTTCAAGAGGATCCCGTATACTAACATTCTAAGTTAGGTCTAACTAGCGAAAAATAGCCTTATTCTTTAACCTCATGTTAACATTTCCCCAATACTCGTATAAAAAATCGATTTTTTTCTTTTGCTAGTGTTTCCCGTATATTTTTAACCCAGGTGAGGTCGTGAGTAACGCCTGAATATTGAATAGAGTCTATACTTGCTATTTCGGTATTTTTCATGAAGTTGGCGTCCGGGAGTGATCTTTCAAGATCTAGCGAGTGCTCTTAGATTATCCTTTCTCCATTTTTCATTTTCGGGGACCGTAAATTATCAAATTACGTTCTGCAATACTGACTAAGGCCAACGCATTTACCTGACCAGGTGAATAACACTCATGCGCCGTTTTCAGAAGACTGAAAGCGTCAGAAATACTCATGAATTGATGACGGGTTAATACCATTTGAAAACTTTAGAACAAGGTATTATTTGTTCTAAAAAATTGAGAAAACTTGGGCAGCTTAAGAGTATCACTGTTCAGAAAAACTAGGGAAATTTGGTGGATGTTTGCGAGAAATTGGTTTTATATGATGAGTGGATGTAGATATTAATGATATAAAAAAAACTTGGTTTTTTACTATTATTTAAAAAAATGAGTGACTGTGACGTACAAGTGTCGAAACCCCGGTAGGTTTTTATAAAAATTTAATATGAAAACTAACAAGTATTTTAGTTTCATCAGGATGAATATTACACCCTTTCACCATGTTACATCTCTTGTGTTTATGTCTCAGGCAGCAAACCGCTTTTTTCGCATTTATTGAAGGAACGTTCCCTGTCTTTAATATCGAGCTTTGTAATAGTTCACTAAAAATCTTCCAATTGACGAAAAAGCGTCTCTGTGGCGATGTTTTTTCAGCGCATTTGAGTGTGCTTCTTTACCTGTGATTCGCTCGGATTCTGTGTTTATTCCTCACCAATATTAAAACAATTTCTTAAGGAAATTCAGCAGAATTTCTTAGAATAGTCTATAAAATTTCTTGGTGCCATGCTGTAGCAATTCTTCAAGACTAATTAAATTTCAAATAGATTTATTTTCTTATTTGTCAAAGCTATTGTTTTGGGTCAATTAGTTGCTTCAAGAAATAATAATTGTATTACTGAGTCAACTTCTATGAAAATCTCCGGAGAATTTCTGCGGACGGCAATGTTTGCTATCAACTCTTCAAAGAGATACCCGGAGAGAACACTTTTGAAAAGTTTCTGAGATCTCCGTAGAAAACTTGAGACTTCCGCGCATTTTTATTTTTCTTTGAATTCTGTGACAAATGAGGTATTCTTACGCTAAGCTTTGATGTACCCTTCACAGTTCTTAGAGATTCCTTACATTCTGTGGTATAAAATTAACGGAATTTAATACGCACGGATACAAACGGCCAAACTCGATGATAATGAGCGCAATTATAACTAAATCTTCGAGCAAGCAGGGAATATTTGGTTGGAAATTTACAATGATTTGGGAACTGAAATCACAGTTAATGTTGCAAATTAGTTTGAATTACTGGATTAAGGCTTAATTTTGTAGAATCTTTCCACAACTTAGAAAAATGCCTTAATAATGACAGCTAAATGTCGAAATCGGTAGTAATGAAATTAAAAATGAGCGGAAAACTACTAATGGGTGTTTGTTTGAATGAATTATCTTTGCCATGTTTATCTCACCTGCACAAATATGTGCGATTGATCGTGTCTATGGAAGAGAGAGAAAAGCAATGAGTGGCATGAGAAAGATATTTCTGCTAGTTACACATGTAAATGTTACGAGCATTAGTCTTCTGTATCACTTGTTTTATTCATGCCCTATTTTGACCAAACTTAAATTAAGTTAGTTCAAGGAGAAAGTTCGTAAATCACAATCCAATTTCCGCAAAACGGCACGAATGTTTGAGGGACGAATCGTTGGAAGGATGTCCCTCAAAGATCGAGACAAGTTTGCGATAAAATCAGTGAAGATCCTTTCTCTCCCTTCCTTCCCTCGCGCCCGCTACGCTATATCCATCCCGTCTTCGTAACTATTGGAATTGAATAGGATGACAAAGGGGCTCAGTGTGCCGCCCAGATGGGTACTTCTCCGTGGTGGGAGGACCAGGTGAGGCCAGCACGGCACCCCTTATTTTTTCATCCTCAAGGTTCCGTCTTCCGTCACATCTGCTCTCGTGATAACGAGCTCAGTCATGCCAAATAGACGCGGACCTCTGCGCAGGTGGGGAGCGGTGGATCCTCTCCTTTCCTAATCCCCCTTTTGCAGGGTCGCGACTCCCGTGGGGTGTCCACTTCGCGTTTTCGGAAAGAGTGTTGGACAGAGGTGAAACCGTAAGTCTTCGACGTATTCGCCCTGGCCATACGCCATATGGCATTTAGTTTCGACCGGTTGGTGCGATGACGATTTTGAAAATGATTCCTCCTAGCTTCCTGTCGGTGGTGGTGGTCTTTGTAACGTGATTGGCCGACGAGCGCCATTTCTGAATCGTCGAAGAAGTTGAATGCTTGACTTCTCGTAGTTCCCACGGCGGCTCTTCAAGAGCGTTCGTAAGGATCCAATGCGACCCGCCGTGGCAAAAAGAAAATACGAGGACATTGAAAAGGAGAACATAGTTAACAATAAGATCGCTTATCGACTTAGAGTAAATTGAAATATCTGTGAAGTACAGGCTCATGGGTCGGCGACCTTTTCTTTCAACCTCGGGAACCATGGGGGCATCGAGTCCTGAAGTTTTAGTGGGCCGCGACACGTATTACACGTAGCTAAGGACGATTAAAAAGAGTCCATGTTGTAATATAAATCCTGGGACATATTGTTCGACGGACCCTATTAGATAAAACCCTTGGGATGTATTTAGATCGAATGGGTTTTCAGTATACATGGACGTTATTCTTAGCGAACTTGTTAGTTAATTCAAGGGTTTTTCCTCGTTCCATTTTATTAATCTGCCATACTCTTAGCCAACGTGTTAGTTCAGTCATTCAGGCATTCTACTTAATAAAGGTTGGCTTTGTGAGGTCCCTAACGACTATTATCGCCTACATATCGCGAAAACTTCCTCTAGTTTGCCCTACATTTTTTTTGTTCATCTCTCCGTAACTTCTGTCTACCTTCATGCTTCCTAAAAAGACTGCTCCCTTCCTGTGCCTCACTTGCTCAACACTTTCCCTTCCATCGCGGCCTTCAACATCCCACAAGCTTTTTATATATCCTCCGTCCACTTTTTGTGCCAACTTGTTGGTCACTTTAAAAATTATTCAAAGCAACGGTAGTTCGTGGAGCATTGGAAAAAAATGTCGGTACTTCGCAGAGGTGATAACGAGAGTGAATCTTGTTGTCGAGAATATTTGGCATTGGAATTTTGGAATCGGAAATTGTTTTCTTTTGGTTGTTAAAATTCGTGAGATGCCCAACCATTTCGTAAATCCGCGAAGGTGGCCACCCTGCGTTTCTAACTCCCACCCCCATTCTCCTTCGCCCGCACTGCAGCGGAAGTGTGTCCGTGAGCGGATTTTCCCACCGCGTTGCTCACCCCCGTTAAGATTCGATCGGAATCAAGGGTGTTCCTCGGAAAAGCAAATAAAAAAATTAAGTGTCCCGAATTATCCACGGTGGTGTGTGCGCGGTCGTTCCAGGAAAACTTCTAAATTAGTGTTTTCCATCCTTCCGTCGTCCGGCTTGGGTTTGTTTGGCACGAACGTAAAGGCAGAATCGCGCAGATGCGCATTTCAAACCCTAGGCGTGCGTAAAACACGCAGTTTTTACGAGTGGAAATCCCGTGTATAGGTGTCGTCAGCAACGAAGCTCGTCGGACGACAGCCAATTGCGTGACATCTAGTGGAGAAAATTAGAAGTAGGCGAACATAATAGGAATTCACGGAAGTGTTCCTCAATGTTTACGGATGAACCATTTTCCCGTGAAGATGGCCCATTCTCTCTTTTACTGATTTATTATTTTTCTGGCATAAACACGCGCAACGACTTTTTGTTGTCTCCTGACGAATTTATCGCGTGGATAGTTGGGTTTTTTATATTTCCGGTAAGTGCACTTTTCTGGCATGACTTATGCCTGCTGTTGGCTTTATATGAGACCGTACATCTAAAACATTGCAAATGCGTGTGTGTTTACCTGCCATGCTGCAAAGAAGGGGTCGAGTTTCCGCGACATGTACTTCTTATCCTCTAGGTCATTGCAGTAGCTAGTTATGGGATTGGCGAGGGAGCTACCTCAGACCCAATGAGGAGGGTAAAATTATTTTTCAATACATACGTAATTGATTTTATATTATAATCCAGAAATAAAGTTTTAATCAAATCAAACTCTGGGATTGCAAAATTGTGAACTATGTTAGTCTGTAGTCGATGCTCTTAGCGCGGATATATTTGGATTGTAACCCCGGGACCGCCAGATCTCCCGCAGTCATCTGTATATTCGAAATTCGAAAATTATCTAAAGGTCTCCCGATTCTTCGTTTTTAGCCTTTCTGTCTCGCACATTCGATTATAGCATCGTCTTAAGGCATGTGCGCTTTATTAGATAGAGCATTAGCTGAGTCATGGTCCTCGAAATTCACAGTATGACGGAGAAGTTTCTGAAAGACCCTCCAAAATGTGTATTTATCTTTCCCACCGGGATTCCAATTCCACTTACTCTCTACCATAGTGCTAAGAAGGAAACGTTTATATATCTTGCTATCTTCAGGTATGTAGATTCATGGTCATGAATCATGTAACGTAAGTTCTACAGGCTACGTTTTTATAAGAATGCAGGAGTAGAAGCTCTGCGTAAGTGTAATGCATGTAGGTAACTTTGTTCTCTTTCGCTATTATTTGGATTAAAAATTTTAATCCCTAAATATTTAAAATTTTTATCTTTGAATAATGGCCTTTGCCATATAGGGTGGCGATTTAAATATATTTCTTGTATTTTTGAAAAATTAACTAACTTCATCGTTCTTAAATTCCGTTACCAATGATAAAATTCTGAGTTTCATCGGGAAATAATAAAGCCAGTGTCCACACTATTGCCACGCTTGATTTAGTTTATGTGAAAGAATGCGATAATTTCGGCCTTACATTTGAGCAATATGTATTGCTTGATATTTCTTCGTAATGATTTCGATGCACGGTATTTCTTGAAAAGTTATAGTTTCGTATTGCCTGGAAGACACAATGGTTTAGCATATTGAAAGTTAAGGTGGAAATTAAAATCAAAAACATATTGAAACTCGCGCTCGAAAGAAATTTTTAGCTCGTTAGCTGTTTAACTCCTTTTTCTAAAAGAAAGTTAGCGCGGTTAAGCCCAGAATTCCTGAACGATGGGCGTGCTCGTGAGCGTCCGCTAATGAGTTCGCTTGACCCCCCAGTGCAGAAGTAAAAAGGGGAGGCAATTTATGGCTCATTTCATCGATCTCCCTGACCTGCAAAGGCAGTTAAATGCGTATTACGCGGGATATTTATGCCGAGAAAGGGCGTCCTATTGAAGATTTGCTGGGCGTGGAAATGGCTAGTCTACAGGGACGCGCGCGGGGACCTCCCCGGGACGCGACACGCGCCCGGAATGAAGCCGAGAGTGGAATGCTACTTCCCTCGCGGCTTGTCCGCGCGTCGAATGTTAATTCAGCGCCCGTCTGCGCGATTATCGCGGTTGCCTCTTACACGTTTCACAATCTGCGAGGAAATTACATCGAAGGAAATTCCGTTCGCGCGGTACGATTAATTGTTTCTATTCCCTCAGATTTTTCTTCCTTGTGTACATTTTACCCTTTTCTGTTGATAAAAAATAAAGAATATCACATTTAATTAAAATACTTAGAAAGACACGCTATACAATAACCGTATACGTAAACCATAAAATTGTGAATCACAAAGAGCGTTACGTCGGATTAGTTATTAACGGAAATCAAAACAGTAAACAGTGGCGATGGCTCTTTTAATTTCCTCAAGCCTTCGATCGGGCCCCTTGAGTGCATTTTATCCCGTTATGAATACTTAAAGAAAATGAAAAAGAACGGTCTGAATGAATGACTTTGGTGCTATATTTAACTGAACTTATAGCTACGGTAACATTTCTCCCGCGGAATGATATTTAAATAACATTTTTGCTTATTTAAAGGTCTCGCGGAAAGTAATAGAAATATATTTTTTCGCTGCAAGATTCATGATAAATGAATAAAATCCACTTCAGCGATGTCTATACCAAATGAGCAAAAACTGATCTGTCTTTTCGTGTTGCATGGATAATTAGATTCTTTTCTCTGCGTCGTACAATCTGCGTGACGACGTCATCCAAATGAAGTGAGAGAAAGAGGAAGTGGGATAGTCATAAGACTATATGTACTATAATTTTTGGGGAAAAAGGCGGACGGCGAAGTAAAAGGGTTTACTCTACCGTTCATGCTTCCATCTTCTTTAATGGTGAATTTAAAACGACATAGGTCTTAAAAGTATTACGGTGCAATTCAACCAATTCCAACCAATCAATGTCTCACAGTTGGATAGCTGAATGTTGTTGAGCTGGAACCATTGGTAGAGAGAGTGGAATCCACAGGAAATTTTTCTCATTCCGATCTGCCAAAATTTAGGCCAATAGGAAATAATTGGGCCTAATAATGATTTTCTATCGTGGGTAATTTATAATTTGTATGTCTTCATTTGCAGTTAAGGTTCTATTATGTGCGTAAAACTTTGTCTGTGCATGCTATTTCTAACCGACATACATGTGCATATGTTATGTTAAAAACGTACCAAAATGATTTACTTTTAATGAAAATGTATCAAGATTTACTTTTCATGATTATTGACTAGAATGGCTGTCAGAGTGGTCGTAGCCAGTTCGGCTATCTAAGGGAGTCCAGGTTGAAACCCTGTTAATAACGTCAGGGTAATCCCAAGCTAAATCAGAGCTTTATGACTTGTTATGCATTAGGATTTTCCGATAAGCCACTGGCAGCATAGGAAAATGATGCATGAGTGTGCATTGCACAAGGGCTTTATACCAAATGAACTGTAATCTCAGTTCTAAAGCCGACCTTTTCGTTCCCGACTGCTTTGAAGGTTGGACACTTCTATCCTCTCTCTCACAGCGTACATTCGGTTCACCAAGGGCTATTCAGTTCGATCCTAAGGTTAATTACAGTCCAGAATTTTAATACCAAAGAGTAAAGAGCTTTTCACTACTCTTTACACAACACTCTTAAATCCTTACTTTTCTTGCAGACGTCTGTGTTAGTTTGAAAAATGAAAACCATAAATTGATCCAGAAAACCTAGAAGGAAATGCGCACCGTTATTTTTCTATTAAATTGCTCTTCCCATTTCCGCCATGCGCTGATATTTTTTTATATTTCATCTCCTCTAACATGAAAAAAACTTGAGCGTGTTTACGTCCGCAGCATTTCCGCCGCGCGTGAAAGTATCAAGTTTGCTCCGCTCATATTTTGGGGATGCACCCGCCTGTAATTACGTTTATTATTAATCTTATTTGCGCCCACTACCCTCGAGCACCCGTGAGATGGATCGCTTGGCACACGGCAGGCAGGTACTCTCGGGTCCGGAAACCGGTATCCCATTTGTTTTCACCCCGAGCGATTAATGGGAGGAATGTGTGCCGTCGGTTTGAAATTTCATTCCGGAACGTGAGTTTATTCCTTTTCCTCAGTTTTATTTTTTTAAGGCCGCCTGTATTAATTTGTCGCCTCGGTTTCGTGTCGCTGGCCGTCGGTGAGCGAAGTTGAACCCTGGATACACAGAGACACGCCTCACTCTCTCTCTCTCTCTCGACACTCAACAACCCTTCCCCACACCGGGGGTCGCGAGTTGAGTGGGAGGGGGTTGGTGTGGGAGGCGAGGCGCGGTCATGCTCCGAGCTGAGCGAGGGTTCCACGCTCACTGGCCGTGAAATGGGGTGGGAGGGTGGTAGTGACGCGTTGGGGGTTGAGATTGTGAGAGAAGGAGGGGTTGGTTGGGGCGAGAGAGAGAGAGGAGTGATGGAAGAGGGAGGCAACTGGGAAAGCAGCGCTCTTCTCGTCGTCGCGTTTGATGGTCGAGATCTGCGGATGTTGAAGGCAGACGCTGCGCAGCTGGGAGGGAAATTAGAGCAAGTGGATTGTTTCATCCACCTCGGAAGCAGTGTGAAATAGTACGGAAGAAGTTCGACGGACGTCGAGAGTCGAATACCTTTTCAGGCGTTTAATTATGAAGAGGTAATCCCTGTGTCCACCCATGAAGGGCTTGGCACTCAAGTGTGGATCACAGAGTTATAATTCTACATGATAACCTACGAGCCACCGGTATGGTGTGTGGCAGATGATGCATCCACCCAAGGCTTACGCTGTACACGAAGAGTTGTGCCCACGTACTGTGTATTTAAGACAGGTAGTTGCATTAAACTTGTCATTTTACACAACGAAAAATATCACATGTCAAAATCGTGGAAAAAAACCATCGGCATTAGTCGAGAAATCATGCTTATGATGAATAAAAGCTCTCTTTAAAATATTGTTCTAGTATGTTAAGTTAGAATAAATTAATTTTCAACTATGAAAGGGAAACAAGTGAATTACATCACCTTCGATAATAGATAATTACTGTCAGAATAGGTGATTCCCACGGCTGCACAGTAAAAGAAAAAAAAAAGTCAAGGAGACACTAATCCTATACTACCCAATGATTCCATTTATGTTCTAGTTGATTTGGATCGTATATTGCGAAAATCAGACCAGAGAACAATTACATCCTTCAAAATATGGTGCTGGAAGTAAATGCTGAAATTATAATGGATAGATGAGGAATGTATAGGCTTATTAAAGGGTTGAAGAGGTAAAGGACATGTAGAACACTGTGCATAGAAGGTGAACCAGAGAGATTTGACACAACTTGAAATCAAGTGCTTATTTTGGATGAAGTTCTGCCTGTCACTTCGTATAGTTGCGTTCAGACCGTAATCCCTGGGACAGGTAACCAGCGTCAAGACGTTTCCTTGCTGCCAGCTTTACAAAGCGATTGCTATGGCATATGGATCCTTGCTTAAATTTGAAAGCTGTGTAAAACTGCCGGTGGCCATTTCGACCTGTTATTTCGTGTATAGTGCAGGAGCTTTACTCACAGCGAAAAATTGTTTTGGATTCTCATCATTTTTTGTTGTTTATATGTATGTATATATGCGTATATATACATATATATGTAACGTGTATATCCATTTTTATGTAATGTGTATATATATATATACTTATGTGTGTATGTATATGTATATAGCGTTTACAGCATTGATTATGAATGCAGAATGCATGGCCCTCATGTTGATAATTTTAATACGATATCATCTACATGAAATTGAAAAATTAACTGAAATCACTATTTTTTGGTTTATTTAGTGTATATTTTATTTAGTTTATGACGTTATTAGCCATTGACACTGCTAAAAAGCGTACCAAAGGCACCGATGTATTGTGCATAACCTTATTTGCTTATTTCATATGGACTCGAGGGAAAATGAAGACTTTGACCTAATTAAAATGATTCAACTGCACTATACTGTCCTGTACACTACACCAATATACACTTGAAAATACCTCTGTATACTATGAATTATATCATATATAATAGTGAGTACTATAAAATGCACTCGGCTAGTACGTG
The DNA here is from genome assembly GCF_022747635.1 of Hetaerina americana. NCBI lineage: Eukaryota > Metazoa > Arthropoda > Insecta > Odonata > Calopterygidae > Hetaerina > Hetaerina americana. Next base: position 76,966,396 of record NW_027286985.1, read on the forward strand.
CAAAAGCACAGGGTCACTACACTTCAAGAGTTTTATGGTTGGTTTCATGAGAGGACGTTGGGAAGAGATGACTGCAGTGGAATTCTTTAAATCCTTCCTTTTTCAAAGTTCAGACCCAAGTGAATGAATGCATTTTTCTTCCGGGATTCACCGCGTCACTTGACTCGATGTTCCATCAAGTCAAACGGTGAAATCCCGGAAGAAGAGTGAGCACATTACTTACGTCGCGGAAGACTTCAGAATAAATCTTATTCCTTAAAGCGAGCATTTATCTTAAATTTCATCTTGAAAATGAGCCCAATGATAGGTAAATGGGGTGAATTTATCGTTTTCGAGTGCGAGAAATCGATTTAGCTGGTATCGACATTAAGAATAGTCATATGAGGGGGTTTTGAAATCACTAAAAGAATTTATACGTTTTGTTTTTCTTAAATAAAAAGAGAAATTCCATTGTTGAGGTACTGCAACGAGAAGCATTGTGAAAATCAGATATGAATATAAATTATTAATTTATTATATAGTAAAATAATGTTTGAAAATAAATTATTTTTTCTGTAATTACATAATAAGTGTAATAGTAGAATAAAATTATTGAAATCAAAAGTCCGCCTCAAAGCTTCGTATTCCAATGAATATGTAAAAAAAAGATCGTACATCTTTGTTTCAATCTTGATCCTCAATTTTGTCTTTGGCTTCTATTAAGATATTCATCTAAATTTTGCTGACTGATTATTACGTTGTTCGGAAATAACATAGCAGAGAGAAATAATTTTATGGACGATAAATGCAAAAATTCACTCTAGCCGGATAAAGTTCGTTATCCCAGGCATGTCTATTTCTCAAAGCTACAAATCATTTTACCGGTCAATGTAATTTGGATAAACGGCGTCTGCTGATGGGAATGAATAGTGCAGTTCTTTTTACTTGCCTGCATTACATGCTATTGGAAAATTTAGTACTGGCGATTGAGAATGTTTTCAGAGGACTTTTAAATCGACTGGTAGCTCATATAGGTTACGCTACATCCACATCCCTTAAGCCGCGGTGAAGACGTGTGGCAGTGGGTGTTAGATCACCAACCATTTGAGTAATTATTGACCGATGTGACGTATATTGTTTCCTACTGTTCTAGCATTATTTCATCTCACCTGTATTTATATGGGACCATGTAGTCCAGTGGGTAGAGCGCTGGGCTACAGATCGGAAGGCCCGGCTTCGATTCCCGGTGCCACCTCTGGGTACCTTCAGCTTCAACCAAGCTGTGTTAATTTTCGGTTTCCAGAGCTTCTTGGGAAGCCATTGGCGATTCAGCGAAGGGAACTGACACCCCTACTCTCATGCGTGAACATCACACCCCGTGTAGGGGAAATTACGGGGGATCTAACCCTCACCTATCATATAAACTTTCGAGTTGATTACTGTTGTTTTTTAAAGCGTGTTCATAAGTTCTCGGACCGTACAAATGAGAGGCGCTGGCGTCTTGATCCTCGAAATCCGAAATACGCGTGGAATAAGATGTGGCATGCTTTCCTTGAGCAGTGTTTTTTTCCCTCTCCGTGCCGTGAGATGTCTTCTGATTAACTAAACCTCCTCCGTTCTCTTCTCTGACAGACGACTGCGACCCATCTCGGAGAAGACTGCTTGAGTGCCGGAGTGAAGGTGTGAGCGGAACGGCTGGCCTCCTGCCTTGGCTCCTCGAACTGCCGCCCTCCGCCGCACACGCCCGTGAGTTTCCAGCCCTCCCCATCCCTCCCTCCGCCGCCCCCACCGCTATCTTTCCAGGGGGCAACTCCGGGCTAGTTTTGGAACTCTTCATCCACCCTCCTATCCCCTCCGAAGACATCACCCCCGAGAATGTCAGGGTCTTCGCAAATGAATTTTGCCTCGAGCCCGGTCTGAACTGACTCCAAACAAACTAAGTTTAGTGGCTCTGCCCTGACTACGCGAAATAACCAACAATTATCCATTTACTTCCTAAATGTTAAATATGAAATAACGTTTGAAATATATGTATGAAATAGGTGGGTTGGCCACTAAATTCGGCATTCGTGTGTTTCTCTCTGTTTTCTTTAAATATATATAATAAATATGTATAGAGAAATGTTTATTCGCTACCAACGTACAAAATAATAAATGCGGGCACTCTTTGTGAATACAATTAAATAGCTGTACCGCGTATTGCACTGAGTTCGTATACCTGCCACTGGAGTGATAAGCTTTATTTTTATTCATTTTAAAACATAATTCACATACAGCAGTAGTGCCAATTTACTGTGAAAAATATAACAAACATGAAAGAGAACAAAAGATAATAACATTATAACAATAACAACGAGAACTGACCATGGACCGGGGAAAATTTTATTGAAAGGTGGGATAAAGCTTGGGTGGTGAAATTGTTGCATGATAAATTAAAAGGGTCGACAGTGTGAGGGAGTGAATTTAGAAGGGAGGAGAGGCTAAATAAAGGTGAGCGCTTGGTGATAGATATTTCTAGGAATAGGCAGATGGAGTAGGGAGTGGGTGCGGGTGGATCGAGTTGGTATCCTGAAGTTGAAGAAAGAGAGCAGTTCAGGGCAATCAATAGTCGAGTTTAGGGTGTTGTGGAGGAGTTTTAAATCATCTTTAAGTCTGCAGCTTTGGGGACTAGAAATGGATAAATAAGACAGAACAGCACTTGAGTACATATTGCGGAAATGTGGGACTCTGTGTTTGACTATTTTGGCAAAGAAGTGAGAGATGCAATCGAGGGATTGAAGATTAGTTGGGGATGAGGTGGACCAAATGAAATGCGTCAAGTGTACAAAAACAGCTTGGCATCCATTTCCTCCACCGGTGAGAATTAACACCTACCGTAAATTGAGTGAGACATCCGGTGATGGTGTTATGGCTATGAAAAATGTGCTTTCGTGGGGTCCGAAGGTTTTAAGATGGCCTAATGTTAGTCGGTTCCATTCGGGTCGCTCTTGTATCAGCAATTTTCTCGTGGGAAAAAGGGATCCATGAGAGAAGCGCCCTTGGAAGCCATTAAAAGATGGCGTCGATGTTGTGAAAAACTGTAGGTCTAAAAGGAGATTTTTTGGGATAGAAGGGGAGAGGGAAGGGAAGAGGGATTTTTGGTAATAGAAGTTTCAACATTCTTGTGTGAGTAATTTGTCAGAAGAAAATTAGGTGGCCTTAGAACTTCAACTCACATGATAGATAACGACGGACATTGATTGATTACCGTCGTGATCCGATATACGTAAGGGTGTAACTTGATTCATATCCACTTATGGTATATCGTTTTTTTAAAGAATAGTACCGTAAATAAAATAACACCCTTAGAAATCCATCTGTTAAAGAATGCTGGAAAATGATTATTAAAGGCAAGTCGAACTACGGTCTGAAAATACGAACAGTCGGCATCATATATTTAAAATGTTAACTGTGGAATTATGTAATTTTTCCACATAATACAATATCATATGAAAACAAGTACATTTTGCCATATTTAATTTTGAATTGGTCATATCTTCTGTTTACTCTAAAATCTGAGACGTGGAATACGACGTCAGCTAGCGTCAGCCAGTGAGAAAATATTTCAAAATTCCAATTATTTAGATATTAAAGGGTATAAATTGGGTTAATAAGCATAGAAAGAATTGGTTAATTAAGTTAATCCCAATTTATTCCTCCATTAAATCCTTTCGGCGTTTTCCCGCATTCATTTTTTAGCAATGTCGCGGGTTGCCAAGGCGACGCTTTTCAAATAGTACTATAATTTAGAATCTTTTGTGAAAGTTTTCGCATATTATGAATAGAAAACAAAATTCAAGAATGAAAATGAGAAAGGTCATTAATATTTTCTGTTATGGCAAATCCCTCGAGTTTGTATGACCATTATTTCTAATTCATTTTTGCAAAATAGATAAATCTTTCGAGCGATACAAGGGAACCTTAATTGCACACACTTTAATTGGTATTGAAGTAAATGATGTGGAGTTGAACCTGAGACTAAAATGCGTTCCTACATCATGGAGCAATGGGCGTATGTGTGTGCGCGCGTGAATAAAATTTATATGTGTACATATTCATGCATAAAAATCTGGCACCTTAGCAACGCCCACCGCACGACCTTTTAGCGGCTTCTTAGGCGTTCTGTAGATCCACCCTGTAATCCACCTCAAGGAGATCCTAAGCCACCAGCTATTTGTGCATAATTATGCTCTTAAGCGCAAAAATACCTTTTACCAGTACGTAGTCATGGGCATTCATACACACATACGCCTAGCCTCTAAATTCAAATGTTCATAAGTATTATGTCCCAAGATTAAATGACTTCATGTATTTTGAAAATTTTACCTGATAATTCAGCCAGTATCAATAATGGAAGTTTCTATAGCTTTCCAAGCTAGGTTTCCCGTATTTCCTTTTCCTAAGAAGTGTATTTAACTTAGCCTCTTTTAGACGATACTGGTTATCTACAGTATGGCGGAGTATCGGTTAAGGTAGGTTCTTGATGAACGTATACGAGATCCACTGCTACACTTCGGACCCGCGACTGGCGTGACAATACGCCCTACACTACAAAACAGTATTCTCCAACTCCTCATACTTTTTGCCTCCTAAAATTCCGCCCTGCATGCCGAATATTTTCTTCCACTCATTCCCCCTCCATTAAGGTCATCAACGTTCCATTACCACTTAAAATGTCCTGCATCCCTTTTCCCGACCTCTTTGAATTTCTCCCAACCCTACTGCTACTCTCTCTCTCCTGCCCTATGCTTAGAGATTCTTTGTTTGTTTTTATTTCCGTCAATTTAATCTTTTTACATCCTACTCTTGATTCTAATTTCTAAACCGTCCATTAGATTATCCTATTTGCCTTTAACGACCAATTGTGGTAAGTGTTGAAAAAATGTAATTTTGATGTGTCATGATTGTCATTCATTGATTTACGATTATCTACTTTAAAAACCAATTCACGCAACAGTCTATTGCAAAGATTTTGTTCACCATTTCATTATCCTATCCGGGCCTATCGAACCAAACTTCAGGTTTGTGCTTTGGTGTTTTGGCATCCATTAACGTCGAAAGATATGGCTGAAGCACGATACGTAAAAGATCGCAACAAGATTTGTAAAAGATGCAAGACAATATTGGCAATCTTTCTGGAATGCCGTGTTGTTAAATGCTGTAGGAGCCGGTAATTTCAAGGGAAGCTTTGTTCAAAACACCGAATCGGTTGGTGTTTTGCGTGGTTCAAGGAATTCAACAGCATAGGATATGCCGGTGCTCAAGGAATATGTCGTACATTCTTTTCAACGAAAGTCCTATTTGAAGCCAGATTCTCTTTCAGTTTCAGGTGAAAATGACATTCGTTATCTTCTTGCTATCGTAGAATTTTCACGTAGCACACTGATATTCATTATCGAAATTTCCGATGGTTACCATTTATTCGATTAGAATAAGCTTCTGGTCATTAATCTCGGTAAGAACGGAATAATATCTCAATTAAGAGATAGATCAGTGGCATTAAATTAGATACTCTTTAATTGATGCATAAATTATCCAATCAGCCATCGGATTATCCACGTAAATGGCGCATTTGATATTTGGATTGAAATGATAAATTGATAGCTGTTTTAGCTCAGATTCATGAACGATTTCCCCTTCACATTTCGCAACCGTTTTTTTGCATATCTTCATTAATTTCTTTCATATTTTGAAGGATTTTATTTTAATGTGGAATTGGAATATTTCATCGATTATAATTACTAACGCGTCACATTTCAATTTTTTTCCACTGATAGGTAGAAATTTTATATGTATTTGTATGAGTGTCAATTTTAATTTTAATTATACATTATTTTATCATATATACACGTGTGTGTGGGTGTTTGTATGCGTATACACACCTGCATTCACATTCCCTGCAATCATATTATCATTCAGGGTTTGGGTAATCCTTTGAAAAACCCTCTTCATACATTTGGCTGCGATTGCCGACAGCTGTTACCTTTCGAGGCGGTTTGGCCTTTAGAAGTGATAAAATATTACATAATAATGTTCTCCCAGAGGTCCCCTGACGTTCTTGATTTACTCATTCTCGCATTTCTCTGCCTACTCCGAAGTTCGTATGTTGCGAAACGAGAGATCTATTACCGAAGGTACATATTATTTCTTCTTTCCCATTGTAAGTGCTTCGCGGGAGCCGTTAGGCATTGCGGACACTCATTATTTTCCGATTTCGCCAGGAGACGTTAAGTTCTTATCTCTCGAATTGCTCACTTTACGATATCCTTGTGGCTCTAAGTTATAATGGATGTAATCCATAAGAAATTTACTCCTCATGCTGCAACATCCGGCTTCAGTATGGTGGTTTTTCAGCTGCTTCTCTGGTGTGGTACGTGATTTTTGCGAATAAGTTTTGCCTTTCCTTCCCTGGTAAGGGAAAATTCCGGGTTTGCACATCCGGAGGAAATTCTATATTTTATTGAGAAAAGCCGATGAGAATCAAAGAGTCGACCGAAACTGATTTGTTGCCACCCATTAAAAATAAATCAACGCACTCACTAAAAATCGTACAATGAAAGGCGTCTCGGAGTTTTAAAGAATTTACGAATGAAATTCCTCGTATTTTTTGCAGTTTGTTGGCGTGTCGAAAATAACCAGATTGAGAAAGGCATTGTATTCTTTATGGTTCCGCTTCAAGTTGTAAGCAAGCCAATTCTTCTATTTACTGAATTGTGTTTTAAAAACGATACGTCATTCGCAGTTTTCTCGTTCTGATGTTGGACCTTCATCAATCCAGTAGGCGGTTAATTAAATTTTAATATAGGCTGTCACTGAAGGCGTTCTGTTAACCTTTCTTGTTGGAATGTCAAAACCTATTAATAAACTATTTTTGTAATTTGAAAAAATGGCATATTAATATTCTTCAAGCATCTATAATTCTTCCAGAGAGTACAAAAACATCGGTTTTGTCTGATCTTCCAATATTTCCATCGCAGAATTTTCCTACTGTTTTGTGTAATGGATTCATGCCTTACGCACATGCCGCAACTAGCGATTATTGATTCGCGAAATGAAATAGGAACATTTTTATCTTTCTTAAAACCCTCTTTGAATCGTGTAATTCAAAGGTTTCGACATATCATTTCCACTGAGTTAACAGTCTCCGGCGTTACTTAGTGGTATCTGCATAATGTAGCAAAGATGTCACTTTTCGGAGAATTCCATAATAATTAATTTATTTTTAAAAATAAATTAAGTATTGCGGAATTTTACAAAGTTTGTTTTCTTTGTTACAATACCACTTCCACAATTCTCTTGGCGAACCAGAGTATGACTTCCTATTTGGTTCCGGTCCTGATTCAAGTGAGACCTTTTGGGGAGTGGTAGAGAAAACTCTGTTTGGGGGTGTTTATACTTACATTTTCCTGCATAAATGATCATTTCGCACTCTCCAATATGCGTTGCACACCTTCCGGGCATTACTTTCTTTCACGATTCATCACTTCCCTGAGAAGTACATCATGTTGTGATTATGTATGGACATATGATTCCCTCACCTTTCTATTTCTCATTGGTATTGTCGACGTATTTTTTATCAGCCAATTAGCAATGATACTCTGGTGCTACCGCGACAATCCCGCCCTGATATGTTCCCGCCGTTCAATGCTCAAAGCCAAACCCGGACTGGACATATGAGGCATCAAAAACTTTTATCATTTAAATATAGTTCATGTTATGTTTAGTAGTTGACAGTTGATTCAAATGTGTGTTCTGTCTTCACAATTGTAATGCATACATTTTCCCGTTCCAGAAGTTAAGTTCTAAAATTTATTACCTTGTGTTTCCAATGCTATTGATTACGATGATGGATTACTGGAAAAAAGACATTTTCTCCAAAAAGTGGTTTTAATTGCAGCATTTATGCATCACCTATCGTGTTTTTTTCCTTTATGTGTACCAATGTTTCTTTTCGCGTGAAAAAGCTTATTTCACAATTTAAAAGGATATAGGATAGGTATATATTTTAAAATGAGACTTTTTTATTGTTGTTTCATGGTCTCAACCTATGGAAACATTGATGAATTTGGTATGGTAAACCTAGAAAAATCCTTGAATTTTGTCTTTAGTTTAATGTGGCCGGTTTGTAATGTATTTTTTCATGTTTGTCGTAAAAGGTTCCACAAGTGTTCAATGGGGCTAGATTTATTGCTATTATATTGATAACGCCAAATTGTGGTAACAGAAGGGCTGACTAGGACTCAATGCGATGAATTCAGATGTGACTGGATTCTAATTTTTCGGGTTTGCTGGCCTATCATTAGGAGGTCATCTATGATTTCATCTTGAACCTATGCGTAAAATAGAATATTTGTTGGCTTTGCCTATGCTATTGGTTACCTATATATACAGGTACGCATACAAAATATACAGGTTTATACCTGTATATTCTGTATGCTTAGTACGAGGTATCAGGTCAACAAATTAGATCGCCGAAATAAGTCATGAAAAATTGACTCTCCGGTATGATGATTTTATTATTGGTTTTGCTCTCGCAGAAATCATCCTCGCTTTCAAACCATGAAAAATGTCATAATTTGGGATTCGCATCCATTATTTCAATCGCATTTTACCTCTACTAGCATTTCATTCGGTATTTTATTATCGTTCTTAGAATCGCGTATTTGATGGATGGTGTTACTAGTAGCCACTTTCAAATGCCCTTGTCACACTGTATGACGCAGATGAAATTAGTTTTGAAATTTAGAAATCCTCGGTTTCCCTCCAAACCAATTGGCAGCAAAGTTGTTTTGAGGAGGTTGTATTACCAATGTATTATTCTCATTTTGTGATTTATTAATGGAATCCCGTTTTCAGTATCGTTCATTGGTTGCGAGAGTAGATGTAATCTACCCAATTTTTTTGCCATGACCACAAAAGAATCTGAATCACTGATCGTTGCTGATCCAATCAAACTTTTACCAAAACATTAGGTGCAAAGATCGGAGAACATCCTGTGTGCGAAAAACGTTTTCACTTCTGGATAATGTTGTTCAACAAAGTTGACGCAAGGGAGCGCATCCACCAACGTTGGAAGTGGGTAAACAGGAAATTCGGTCGGAGGGTATTTGTTCCGCCCCGCCCCGAAAAAAATGCGTCTTCTCGTAAACCGGTGGCCGCGGGGGCGTAGCCGCCTAGTATGTAATCTCATCTCTCTCTCCGTCTCTTTCTTTCCTGCTTAGGCGACGACGACCACCGGAGGTTATGCTTCCGCTACTACAGCGGCCTCAGCCTCGCCTGCCTCGCCTCCTCCGAGCCCCTCCACCCAAGCAGCCTCTTCGCCTCCGCCTCCCACCTGCCCCCACCCCCACCCCACCACCATCACCACCTCCACCTCCCCCATCACCCATCGGCCTACCGCTGCGGAGGCGGTGGACCCCCGCTGCCCTCCTCGCCCACCGCCGCCGCACCCAACGAAGCGGCCGCCTGCGGGGATGCAGCGGGCGCGGCCGCCGTCCCACTGGCCACCACAGGAGATGATGACGACGAGGAGCTCGTGCAGTTCCGCGTGTCCGGTAAGGAGACATTTTCCCTTTTACTCATTGAGGCACATTGAAGGATTTACCACAGTGGATCTCGGGACCGGCGCAGCTGAAAACACCCGATTTCAAAGTGATTTCCGTGTGTTTTCCTCCTGGCCGGGTGGTTATCTGACCTACTGCCGTATACAAGTATATTATATTGTAATTGCATATATAAGGTCGATTCGCTTGAGTTTAAGAAGTCATATCTCTCCCAATTGGGGCAACCGCATTTTATGCTGTAAATATTATCTTATTAGGACGTTCGTTCATGCGTTAATTTATGTGCGTCGAGCATATTTTTTAGTCGCCTTGGATAAAGGTTTCCCTACTTCTCTTCGAAAAACGAGTCAGTTTTTGCCCTTGAATCTGATAATCATAATTTATGTGCTTGCCATTCAGTTACCTACCACCTTATGAACTTTAGGTTTCAAAGAAAAGAAGCCAAGTATGTTTTAACAATGTACAGAAAACGAGTTTCATCTATGGAAAAATTTGCATACTTTGTTGTTGTAGTTGTAAAAACCCACTAACTTGGAAACAGATGACTCTATGGAAACTTGTGTTGAAACGTTGTTTTCCATATTGAGACTGTATAAGTGCGCAAATTAAATGTAGGGCACGTTTTTCAAAGCTACATATCAATATTCAGGTTCCTGTAGCTCTCTTATGCCGAATATTCCCCCGGTAATAATATGCACCGGCATTTATTTTGTGTGAATTTTGTCGGAGATGTACTTTTGAAATGTTTAATCCATACTTGCATTAAGGAAACTCTTTAAGCTGACTGGGAGGTTTTAGAAAGTATTGGAAGATCCTTGAAGCCAGGGGAGTACAAAATCATGTTATGATATATAAACCAAATATATGTTATAATAAGGTCTTTTACCCGTTTTTAATTACTTATTTACCAGTCAAATTTGTGCATTGCTTCACGCGGGTGCTTCTGTTCCTGAAACTTATTTGACCCAGGCGTCTCTCAGTTCTACCATAGTCTCTTCTTGTTATAATTGTCAAAATCGGCTCAGTAGGCGATGCGAACATAACATGATCCACATAAATAAGTCTCTCAACTCTTAAGTGACTCTTGAAAGTCGCCTCCGTCGTTAAAGGCTCATCCGTTTGTCGGGGACTCCTGAAACTACGTGAGCTGAAAGATAGTTGTTAACTCGGAGGTTATATTTCTCGTACTGGGAATTACTCCGACTACATCCACCCATGACTTTCTCGGTTTCATCCTTCTTTTCGAATAACGCTGTCGTCCCTTAAATTCGTTTTTAATTTTTATCAACTAACTTTCAATCGGTATGCGAGACTTTGTCTTAGAAGTAAAACGTTTTGCTTATGATTGCATCATATTTGGAAACTATAAGGATACTTAAGGCCAAAGAGATCTTCAGAAAGATCCGGAAAAAATAATAGACTGGGTAAATGCGTATAAAATGAGAGTGGATCCCAAATAAATCCAACCAACTATTATTAACGAGACACCCACTCCATTACGGCACTCGCTATAAAATACCAGGTTTGGATATAACTCGGTCTGACAACCTGAAATATTTAGGGGTCGATTTGTGCAGAAATCTGGAATGGGGTCAGCATCATATCAACAGGTTTTTCGAAGTGCACACTTTGTAATACGAACGTTAAAGAAAGTTCAAATGGAGTTAGGTAATAAGCATTAAAAACCCAACACATATAGCAGAAGTTGCCGCAGATGCGTGGGACCCATGTATTAATGTATTTCTTATGTCCACATTACTCTCAGGAATTTGCCTATTGTACGAGTATAGTTGCCTCGTAATGTACTGAGTATATCTGCTTGATGACTCGACGCTCATCTGGGTATGACCAAACCAATGACGCAGCCTTTGCTTTCACAGCTACTAGGTAAGACAAAATGCGCGTTGAAGAGCAAACGACGTAAGCATAAAATACAGGAGAGGGGGATGTTTTTGATACTCTTTTATTATGCTTCCTTGCCTCTGGAAGGAACGTCGTTGTGTCAGGAGTGATTGAATTAGGATATGAAATGACATCAGTAAGAGGGTATTTTGTGGTCCTTAAACTACATGAAGAGGTTAATACATTTGATACTGAAGAAAGACTTAAATCATTCGGAATTTCGGTAAATGGAGAAGATTGGCATTGTTCGAAAAGAATGCAAGGGAGCCATATTTGTGGTAAAATAATTATTAAAGGCTTTGCCTAATTAAGTTGCTGGCTATTATTGCGTGTCATGTGTGTAGATGGTGGCTAACGAGTGTGGACGGCATCATTTCAAAATTTACCCCATCAATGAGTTGGGATGTGATGTGACAGGTACGGAGGTAAGAAAGAAATTCACAGGACCGTTGAGAGGAGCTTGAACGTCGAAGGATAAGCAATCCAATTGGTGAGCAATGCTCCAGGATAGGAATCGGAAGATTAATAAATACTCTTCCCAAGGGAAGAGGATAGAGATGGCCAAAATATATCGATGTATCTATTTTATGTCAGTATTTTTTATCCATGCTAGCTATTTAAACAATTACCGATATTATTTAGCCCCCAAGGTATATCACGCACCCTGATTTTTTTCAGACATTGCTCTTGGTTTCAACTTTATGCGTCGAATGTGTTAATGCCATATTTCAGTAAATACCATCCATTTGAAAAAGTTCACACTCTCTAAATAATTTTTTTAAGCTTCAATTTCATTTATGTAAAAACCGAAATGTATTCACTGGCCACGGATTTAATTTTTAGGAACGGCAGAACTTAATTTAGATCCCTGCCGTTTCGCAAAATAAGTTCTATTTGTATAAATCATTCATATTCTCAAGAACACGACGAAACGAAACAGTGTGGTGGAATGAGAAACTTCATAGGCTTAAGATAACTTGCAGAAACCTACGGAGAACTTACCAGAAAAGTATTAGCCACGAAGAACGTACCATCAACAAAAGAAGATACTATGAGGCAAAGGAGAACTATGAACAACAATTGCAAAAAAGCAAGGAAAAAAGCTGGGAGAAATTCTCGAGGTCAAATATTGAGGAAAACCCCTGGGGGTTAATATATAAAATCGCGAGGGAAAAATTTAAAACCCTACCAGCATACTCAGCTAAGACCAACGCCAGAGGGGAGCTTCTATTCCTGGACGAAACCATTTCCAGCATCATCAACACGCTAGTGCCGGATGACACAGCAGAAAATGAAACTGAAGAGCAAAAAGTAATTAGGCGTGAGGCTAACCTCCCTTGTCTGCAAAGTACGGAGATAGATATCACCGATGAGGAAGTTAGAACCGCGATTAAAGAGATGAAAGTGAAAAAGGCCCCAGGCTTTGATGGCATAAACGCTGAATTGATCAAAGCAGCAGAGCCGTTAATCCTCAACTATTTAACTAGATTGCTACAGGACTGTTGCAGAAACAAGTACTTCCCTGCGGCATGGAAAAAGGGTGTCCTATGCACCATCTTGAAATCTAAGGAAAAGGATCCCTCTGATGCTAAGGCATACAGACCCATAACACTACTACCCGAAATGGGGAAAATGTTCGAAAGAATCATCAAAATGAAAATTGAAGAAGCAGTTGGTGAGGAGGATCTACTTCACAAAAGCCAATTTGGATTTCGAAGAGGCGGATCCACCGCAGCCGCGGCAATAAAACTTCTGCAAGAAATCAAAAATCGTAAATATAAGTATAAGGTGGCCTTATTCATAGATTACGAAGCAGCATTCGATTCATTATGGTGGCCCCATTGCATAAACCAGCTCAAAAGGTATAAAGTCCCGGGACCAATAGTAGAACTTATTAAAAACTATTTCTTGAATAGAACCACCAAAATACAACTAAATAATCTGGAAGTTGAAAAGAACATTACAAAAGGGGCACCACAGGGATCCATACTCGGTCCTATTCTTTGGAACATCTCCATGAACGATTTACTGAATCAGCCCCTTCCTGGAAACTGCAGATGGACAGCCTCAGCTGATGACGTTGTGATCACAATGCCTGCAAATTCCAGGAGAGAAATAGAAAAACTCGCAAAAGAATGTTGCCATATAGTGGAGTCATGGAGTACGAAAGTGAAATTAAAAATTTCTGTGAATAAGACTAAGTACGTCGTATTCGGGAAAAAATTGTCACGAAACCCAACTATAAAAATCTATGGTCAAAACATCAAAAGATCCTCCACATTCAGATACCTGGGCATTGAATTCGACGAGAGACTAACATTCCAAGAGCACGCAAATTACGCAGCAGGCAAGGTCAAGAAAATATTTAACTGCTTAAGAAGGCTGTGCAGAAACCGATTTGGCATCACCACTAATAGCTTAAGAACTATATACAACGGAGTCACCATCCCAATATTGGCATACGGCAGTGAGGTGTGGGGAGAGAGACTCAATTACAGCAGAATCCGGAGAAAACTGGAAGAGGCCCAAAGATCTTGCCTAATTGCAATATCCGGGAGCTACAATACGGTCTGTAATGAAGCTCTACAAATAATAACTGGGATACAGCCGATAACGTTCTCAATAGAGGAAAGAAGAATCAAGGTACGGATGAAACAGATGGAAGAGGCTACTCTGGGAGATGTAGCTTTGTCTCCAACTGAGAAATGGATCAGGAACAGGAATTTTATAAGAGCGTATTTCCTGGATATGTGGGAACGGGAATGGGAAACATTAGAAAAGGGTAAAACAACCAGACAATTTTTACCTAGCGTGAAGGAAAGAATGAAGATCAACTTTAAAACTTACAACGGTATTACGCAAATTTTAACGGGCCACGGGGAGTTTAGATCATACCTCAAGAAAATAGGGAAAAAAAAGGAGGGGACGTGTGAATGCATGATGGAGGAGGACACGGCAATACATAGAGTCCTTTATTGCCCAATTTATGCCGAGGAAAGACGCGAACTGGAAGCTATCCTTGGGTATTTGCACAACGTCCAACAAATTGGGCAATACCTACATGAGGAACCGATTAGGAAAATATTGGAAAGATTTATTAACAAAAGATAAAGTAAGAACGGGGAGAGTAACGGAAAGGAATGGCATGTAACTCATATTTTGTATTTTGTAAAATTTACGAAATTGTATTGGGGGTTTAAACATAAGGCACCCCAAAAAACAAATTGAAACAATAAATGCCCGATCGTGCTCGAACGGGCCCAATTATTATTATTATTATTATTATATTCTCAGCGCTGAGAGTTTCATCATTGGCATATTCTAAAGCTGAAGGTTTCGTTTCATCCTCGCAGGAAAAGTTATTTTAGATGTCGACTTAATACTGCGTGATATTTACGATGCACCGATTGCGATACGTATGAGATATCAGCATTTAATTTAAATTCGCAAGACGTAGGAATAAAAAACTGGACTTTGCGATAAAGCAAATTTGTTATTGGCTCTCGACTAGATAAAACGATATCGAGGTAAAATATAAAAGATATCGAGGTGATCTTGATAGTGAATGTATCAAACAAATACAAAATCATATCGTCATTGTTCAATTATACTTTACAGGTAGTTGGTACCTATCGCTACGTCGTTAAAATGCGCATCATTGAAAATTAGTTGAGAATTATGCCTTAATGCGACATTATTCATTTATTTCGCAAACTCGGCGTATCGATAGCTTTTTATATTGGTTTTTTCTCACGGCTCTACCGATTGGGATGACCTAGCGTGATGTGGCACTATATCTCTCCGCCTTATTTCCACTTGTTGGCGCTGATTTATCGTAGATGCGTTCCCTTGTTTTATTTATCGGATTGTTTCATTTTACGCGGCATTCCCTGCGTACTCGTAACTCAATTTCGCATCTAGCTCTATTTTTCGCCTCCGCGATAATAATTTCAACCCCTTCGCGTGGCAAGTCCACTACCTCCCGCGGTGGTTCTTGGGCCGTGATTTGTGGACGTCGAAACCGATTGCGTGCTCGCCTCGGCGGCCGCGAATGGACGTGACACGCGGATGGTCGAGACGAGGAAGGTGGAGCTGTCACTTTTCCGCTTCCACCCTCCAAATTCCCTCCCAGAGCGAGCCAGTTTATTTCCCCGTTGAACGGACGATCGACCACCGGCGCCGGTAGCCTCGCTCTTAGAACTCTCTTCTATCCTTCACCTCCATAATCTCTCTACCCATCGCGTCTTAAAATTTTTTGAATCAAGAAAATTCACGACCCCCCTGGAGGCAATTGCCTAGGTGATCTAATGATGCATTCAAATTTAATCTGACTGGATAGTTTCTTCCCGCCCTGATTCTCATGCAACCCAAATAAAGTAATAAACCCGAGGGTTTTTCTGTTGGGCGAGGGCGAGCTCACATAATATCAAGCCCTATTAGGTGTTTGAAATAACACGTCAGAGTATAGGGGAGCAGTTCCTTTCCCCATGTCACTTGTAGTTTCCCAAGAGAATCTGGTACTTATCCGAAAAATCACTCAGCTCGGGTGAAGCTGAGGTAATCGAACTCGGACCCGCCGGTCATTAGGGAAGCGCTCTAATTAACTGGAATGCCACATTCCTTCAATCATTAGGCCCTGGTTATTTCTTCATTCGCATTTCTTGGCGCTCTTGAAAACCGAAGTTTTCCGTGATTAAGTCACTTGGAGTCGAGATGAATGTGCATATTACTTTGTTGCGGAGACTGTGTTTCGATTGGCGACAGTTGGAAAAATATTATAAAATCTTTGGATAAGGCAGAATTGTTGTTTGTATGGTAACACATCCTGTCAGATATCCTCGTTATGCGTGACAGGGTATGAATTAGACTAATGTAGCACGCAATAAAATTCAAGGGCGGTTGAAAAGAGAAGTGCGAGGCCACAAACAATCCTGGATAAACGTAATAGAGGAAGAAGTCATTTGCATAAGGCACCTTAAGGAAATTATGCGAAACTGAGAGGAAACACGAGTGCGGTTACCAGGATCTGAATCTTTGAAATCTACGGGCTGCGCTTTTCGGATTGATACTGAAAAATAGAGGTGAAGGCAGTGCCAAGAAGTTCTCTGGAAGATTCGGCATGATTGTTTGGAATTTTCCAGAGAACGGATTGCTATACTGTATAAACTCTTCCCCTCCGACTTGCGACTGTATTTTTCCCATGCATTGAATCGCGCTGTCCTTCTTTGCTCTTCAATGAAGTGACAGATTAGGAAAGTGCTGGACGTTATATTGTTCCAAATTGCTATCCTACGTGGCGTTTGAACCTTCACAAGAAATCTATATGCACAAAATAATTGATAAGCTATCGTTTTTAAATTTTCAAGTGGAGCGAATGTTCCTAAATTGCGGCAGAAAATAACCCATTCTCTAAAAAGAAATAATTTTATGATGAAATTATGAGGGAATCCTGAACGCAGTTCTTAGCCGATGGAAAATTAGTACCTCTATGCATACATATATGCAAAGGTCTATGCTCTTTGCAAAGGTTACGGTGCTGTCGAAGGAAACGCTTCAGCGACCACAAATGCTGCCATAGGAGATAACTCATGGTCGCGCTTACGTATTTTTCTATATTTTTAGTCACGTCATGTTAAGATAGCTAAAATGTTAAATTGCGCTAGCAAAGTAATATAATTCTAAGTTGTCAGTAATGAATGAATCTCACCCTTGTTATGTCCAGCATTGTCTGTCGGGGCGGGACTCTTATATATTCTATATTAGGTTGAAGAAAATCAAAGGTGGATGAAGTTCGATCTATAGGGTCAAAACATTATCGTAAACGCATATCATAATAGGTGACGTGTCAATGCTCCTTTTTATTTATCATTGAATAATTTATGGAGCGCTTTATACCAGTTTAATCTTGGCCAATCTAAAGTCGGGGAGAATTCATGTTTTTAATCCCCTCAGTATGTTAAAAAGTCCATTTGGTCAACTATGGAATTTAATCTTGGGATATGTTCGATATCCCAATTTTTTCTCGTGCGTGTTGTGCTTTAATGCTGGGTAGATTTCGATTGTCCCCTATGGGATAATGTCGGGAGAGAGTTTTGGCGAATGTATCATTTGTGTGGAGAAGAAACCTTAATTTAATTGGACATGACTGGGTAAATAAATTACTTAATTTACTCTTAAGCTTCAAACCGTAATATATTCCTGTCACAATCATTTTTCCACGTATTCTATTTTCGATTTTCTTTATCTCCTAATTTTATCATTTACTTTATTATTTTATTTTTTTAACTTTTCTATTTTTTGTGATTATTCTATTTTTAATTATTATAAATTGATTAAAACTAATGATGGAGGATATACGGTAAATTTGTAATTTCAATTTCTAAATAAAATTATTCGTGAAGTGGTTGATGGCCTAAATAAAGAATTGAAAGACATTGGAAAGCTCTATAGGCGGGAAATATATTTAGACAGTGTATGGGCTCTCTGGTTCAAGGTGTTATGATCCCATATGTTTGTTAGGACGGGTATGTATTGGAATTGGGTTAAAATGGCGCAGAAGATAGCACACGAGCATCGTCAACTTCGACGCCACCGAGGAAAAGCGTTAAGATTTCATTTTATCTTCCCCTTTCCCCGAAAGCCTTATCCTTTATATTGTTTAAAAATATTTCACTCAGATATGGGTAAGATGCGCACAAAATACTTGAACATCCGTGTCATCCTGCGGTTCCGCGGCGTCGATTCCCAAACCTTCCATCATCCCAGGTACGGCGGATATGTAGAAAAATCCGTAATAGCAAGCGCCTAGGCCCCCGCGGTTTCATTTCTTTGGGAGGAGGAGGGAATCGGAGGAGTAGGGATGTGAGGCGGGCAATAAAGGGGTTGGTGGAGGGAGGGGCTTGGATGGGGAGGGAGGAGACAATGGCGTCTTCCTTGACTCTTTGAACCCAAGATTCCATCTCTCACCTCCTCTCCTTCCCTCGCCCCATCCCGCACTCAGCCCCCCTTCCGCCCTCCTTGCCTTCCTCCCCGCCTCTCTCACACTTTCATCTTCCCTCCGCTTTTAAAAACTCGTTTCGGCGGATTCCTATCGATGCGGTGGGTGTCATTATCGATATTCTTTCCTTCTCCCTGACGGTCTCCTCGGCCTTTCCCTCCGTTTCCACTCCGTCCTCCGGGACCACTCATCTTGATGGTTCGCCCGTGTTTTTTTATATTTCGGGCTGTTTCCGCACGGCACGGCCCCGGTGCATTTCGGGATTGGAATCTTCTTGTCTCGTGAAAGTGTTAGTTCCGTACGCATTCGTTTTCCAGAGTGAATGTTGCATGAGCCCTGAGTAGGGAGGTGTCTTAGCGTCAGATATTCTCGCTCTCTACCCCGCAAGGCGTTTCGAAAGTCTCGTCCCGAGCGTTCTTTATGCGTATAATTATATTTTCTAATCATATTCCTTTTTTCAAAAAGCTTGAATCAGTAGATATTTCGTTTGCTTTCGTCTTCGAAGTCACCTTTTCGTGCAAGCGTTTTTTTCTGTTTAATCATCCTACCACTTTTTAATCAGATTCCCTAGTTGTGAGTGTATATTTTTTGAAAATATTTCTGTCATTTGATATTTAGTGGTCTTCGAAATAATACTTTAGTGCGAATCTTTAGTATTTAACCGATCACCTTAATCGACCTCTTTTGATTAGATAAGTGAAGATAGAGCTTTCCTAATTGCTATGGCCGGTAAATCCAAACAGTTAGCGAGTAGAGAAGAGTAGAATACCTGGTTACTTTCCCTTTTCCGCTTGTGGTTTCAAGGACGATATGGTTCCTGAAACACCAGCCATGGTCAAGTTGGAGGAGTCCAACGTAACCAGGAATCAAACCTGGGGCCCCCGGTCAGTAGCTGAACGCTCTGCTTAGTTGACTACGTTGCCTCAGTAATGTTTAATCATCCTTCAATTTGCTCCACAGTTGTTTGCGAAAGCAATAAGAAACTATCTCAGAATTATGTTAGATTTTATCTATTGAATTACATGATTACACTGTAATTTGAAGGTAAACTGTAAGTCCATGTACCGGGTCGGTCTTAAAAGTGGTAGCTCCACTCCCTTCCTTTTACGTAGCAAAAGTTAAAGCAAAAGAAATCCTTCCGATAAAAATCACTCGGCGTCTTTAATGCAAGGAAAACTCGAGTTAGCAAAATCTAATGCTGCCGGTAAAAGATCATGAAGACGGGCGAAAATGTCTAAGTAGAGCGCAAGAAGGAAAATTAGCAGAAAATAAAGATTATCTGTATATACATATGCGAAATCGTGGAGTTCATTAAACTGGACGGAGATAGGTGCCTCCCGACGGAGGATTTAGAAAAAGATGGTCATTCACAGGGTTTAAACCGTGTTTTATCATTTCGGACTGAAATTCACTTTTGGCGATAATTTGCATAAAATGAATATAGTGAAGAAAAAACAGACTTAGTAAACAAAGGAAGGGAGCTTTTCACGACAGAATTAAGCATTTTAGTCCATACTTAAATTTAACTTCCCTATTAATTCGAGAGCAGTTTTTCCACTGCAAGTTTTCAGCTCTTTTCAGCGTGTACGATGACAAAAAAATCACTCAAATTTCCATTTTTGAACTACCAGATACAATTAAAATTCCCATTTTTAGTGAAGAATTTATTATTGTAAAATAACTTGGTATAAAATGATAATTTGTATTTCAAAAGTTTGCAAAATTCTTGCTTAATTCCATTGTTCAGTACATACTTCAAGCTGTCTTCCAAAGAGCTCTGTGAATCCTCCTTTGCAAAAAATATCTGCTCCGATAGTTACCGAATACCTCATTAATGCACGTTTCAGGCGAAAAAAAGTACCTACCACAAATGGGAGTGCTACTAGCAAGTTCAATGTTTGTTAATTTTAATTATATTCAGGTAATTATTTTTACCACTCTTTTAAAGTGGGCAATGCTTTCATTGCTTGTCATTCATCGCATTGATTTCATTAATTGCTTCCTCCAGTGCAAGACTTTGTCACTTGGGTAAGTTATTTGTAAATTAAAATAACATTAGCTTATATATTCCCCGCACTTGCTCCGTGAGCCGAGTTTTAATTTCAACTATAGACCAACAAAACTTACTTAACATGACTACGCATTGACTTCAAGTTAACTTTTATACTAACACGAAAATAATGGATATCATTTTCTTAACAAAAGTGAGTGTCGACGAATATTGTGATGGTGTATTCAGCGCCAAAGATTGAGTCTTGAATTCATACTTGATTTAAAGTAAAACAAACTCAGAGTAAGATTGCTTTTATTAGTTCAATGGTAACTCAAAAACGCAGAAAACGGTTCATTCGTATTCCTGAGTCGAATGCGAACTCCAAAAGCCAACATCTTCTTGCATCTATGTACATCTACGCAGTGCTCCGCAAGCCGTCCCAAATATATGTGATGGAGGGTGTTAGGGCAACAACCATGAGTGCAGAAATATTAGTTCACACATATATTTCAATATATATATCGGCTATACACAAATACACTTGAGCACATCACAAGGGCGAGTTTTTTAGCTACCTGTGACGGTGTGTACCTCTCCTATTTTATCCCGTTGATCGAATATACCATTATAATTTGGTGCATAATAATTCCCATGGCGTCCCAAGAAAATTCAGGTACCCTATACCTCCCTAATAAAGTCTTGGTGTTGTCTAAGGCTTGCTTACGTACTCTCTTCGTGAATGAAGAGGCTCCCAAAACTAATTTCTCCAAAATACCCGTCACAAACTTATTCTCTTGTTGTAGAACTTGTTGACAAACCTAGCGCATTTTCTCTGAACCTTTTCCAATTCCTAACCTTTTCTCCAGTGGATCCCAGGTACGTACCATGTGTTCCAATGTCGCCTAACTAAAGTTCAGGTCTAAAGTTGAAGTCTATATCTTCATCTCTATTTACTTTTTCATGAAATTTTCCTTCAACTCCATGTGTATAAAATGAAAGGTTTGATGCCAGTTTAGCGTCTAAGTATTTAGCCCGTTCGGAAATTTTTAACTCGATCCCATATATTTAATAATTTATATATTATTTATCTTTTCTCTTATTCCAAAACTTCAACTTGGTGTATATTTCCTGATATTCAATTCTAACTGCCATTCCTGACACCACTCAGGAATTTGGCTACGTCGTTAGAGAGTAATACAATGCCCATGCAGTTTTTTATGCATGGAAACAGTAGCGACCAATGGTACCGTGATAGGGAATATCATATCTTGTGTTAGTCATTGCGATACGGGATGAATCGAGTTACTTAGCATAGAGATTGGTGATGAAAACAGGAAATCCATCCCCCTTACTCATCTTATGTCAATCTTTCTCAGTGGATGCATTTCAGCAGAACTATTAAAAAGAGTTTTTTTAAGTCCGCAAATGCGTCCCAGTAACATATTCGCTGGCAGTGTTAAAGCAATCACTGTACCTCGCGAGGTGGAAAATTGAATTTCTGTGTTGGTAACTACATAGGTCTAACAAGAAATAAGCCGAACTTAAAGACAACAATACAATTTACTCGATTCGACTCGAAGTTAAAAGTTAACAAAAGACTCAGCTTTTTTCATGTAGGCGTTTAACTTGAGAGAGTGTGCTGATGCCCAAGACTTTTGTTTTTAAACTCCGTAGCTCCTTCGACGACTGAATAATTTCCCCTCGGGGCTCGTGAAGGTAAGCGAGGAACAAGAACTGGTCCCGAGCGAAATTTTTCCGCGTGCATCGTTGTGACGAGACTCCCGAATAGCTGCGCAGTCTCAAAAAATATATTTTTCCCAGAGCGGGGAAGAGCGAGGTGCCCTTGAGGAACGGGAGGAACGTTTTAGAAGTCCGAATTTTCTCGAAAACCTTAGCGGCGAGAAGACGCCTGTTGGGTCAGTGGCGTAGGTGTACGGCGTGGGGTGGTGGCGCCGAGAGATATCAGGGACATCGACCAACTATGTGTACAAGGTACGTGGTCGAATATGGAGACTTTGGTCTATGGACTCCCAAGGTTCCCATGGAAACATTCCCGGTAGGGACACCGTTTGAGAAAGAAACGAACCGCCAACAGTTCCCACTTCAGAGGGACGGTCGGGATCCTGACGGTTCGGATTTCCAAAAGGCCGAGATCGGATCGGTTGCATTTTCCTTCGGGTGCGGTCTCATCCTCAAAACCCTAGCCTCCAGCGCTGCTGAGGTTCCACACTTTGCGTCACCACATGCCTCAAGAGTCTTGATGCCAACACGAAAATACTATGAAAGTTCATTGGCAGCACTGAAATTCCTCTTCCCCTTCTCCAAATGCGTAAATATTCAGCGGAACCTACTCAGGTACGCGGTTGGTTATTTACTTTCCGCAAACTTTATTTGGGAGAAGTGGATGTATTTTTTATTTAGGTTTTTTGTGTTTTTACACAGACAAATTATCAGGTTAATTTCACTGTCTCTATTCGGTTGGCATGCAGTCAACCGATTATATACAGTGAAGTATATAGCCAACGTATGCATGCTACCCTCAAAAGTATACACATTTCATTTTTCCTCATAATTACTGGTCACTATCATTTGAAAAAGTCATTCCTCAATTCGAATTATTTATCGTAAAATTTCACTCCCAGATATTTATATCTATAGTTTCGCTTGAAGTGTGCTTATCTATTTACGCACGTATTAAGAGCTTAGTAGAATTATAACCTCTAAAAATATTGACACTCAAATTGAATATTTCTGAAATAAATACAATAATGGGCTTAATTATTTCGCAAAAGAATTATAGATGAACTTTTAAATGTAGACAGTAAAAATCGGTGCAAGTCTGGTACATATTGTGTGCAAGGACACGTTTTAGAATTTGTATAATTACAAGCAAAGTGCTCTTTTCTGCCCTCTATTAGTCATGGTCTCTGCATCTTCCTTTTCCGTCAAATAATATTTCAATGTCCTCCATTTCTGCGAGGAAAGAAAATGGTGACGGTAGACTATGATGGCGTTTTCCGGTGGCTGGGAAGCAAATGGAAATCGAGCCTCTCGGGTCTCGTCCGTGACCTGATCCCATCTCGGGAAATCATGATTTCGCGTAATCTAGGTTGCGTCGCCGACATCACGCATGGCAGCGAATTATCCCAGCGCGTGACGAACTGGACCCCTTTGTTAATTTATCCGGCGGGGTAGGAGAGAGATACTAGCCTCCTTGGAGAGTTTGATTTTATCGGAGGAAATTTCCGTAAACGAGAGAGGGGGAGAGTGGAGACCGGTATCCCAATGAGGGATCTAATCTCCTAGGGGTCCCGACGTGGGAATCCGTGCGAAAGGATGCAGCTTGACCGAGATCGATGGGGTGACCATTCGAATTATTTCCGAAGCGCCCGGAAAACTTTCCTGAGGGTTGGCAACTCTGCCAATGGAGACTGAGATCTCCTGGGGAAGTTCTGCCACTACCAACGGACCATCGGCTGAAGAAAACACGCACGCACACCCACACGTTCCCGCACACACACACACGTTCTTTCCCCCCCCTCCCCTCTACCTTTCACTCCTCGAACATCTTTGCCATCATCACGATTTCTCGTCCATCCTCTCCCGGAGAATGTTCCGAAATCAAGTCTCTAGGGCAACCATGTAGAGGGAACCTCGTTTCAAAAAACAAACCGCTCGCGTAATTTGTCTAATTCAATTTACATCAATAGCGATACTTCTCTCGTCAAACTAGTCGTCCTGTCTAGCTTGGCGTTCGTAATGAGCAATTTTTCTCCGCTCTTCGGTACACTAAATGTCGTGGTTTGTTTTTTTATGTTTAGTACGGACTTATACGTCGCCGTTATCATTAATCGCCATTATCATTAATTCTCAACCGGTCTTTCCTTCAAGATAGCCGAAAGTTTTTACTTGGTTCCCTAATATCCCATCCGTCCAGACATCAGCTCTCACTTCATTCTTTGCCGCGTTGCTGTTAACATTTGGATCCCGCCAACAACAAGCCGTTCCTACTCCGCAGAGTGGTCTGCCAAAATGTCTTTTGGTAAATGCTGGCGTCTTTATCATTGCCGTACATATTGCGTTATCGCTTTTAATCACCGCAGATCTGCGTTCTCTTTTGGTTAGTTAAGGAATTTCAAAATCGAATCGTTAATTAATCCGCGGGTCAAGTCGTAATGAGTGTGTGCATTCCTCAACTATTTTTTCGCTGATACTCAGCTCGCTGATGTGACGAATTCGTCAATATTTTTCTTTTTACAAAGGAGAGCGTTGTTTTTGATTGGAAAACACTATCAGAACCGTGGTGCAACATAAATTCGTCTGGTCCCGGCGGCGGTGTGGCAATTTTCTTCCATGCTAACCTAGAAGTCGTGGGTTTGATTCCAGCCTAGATGGGGTTTTTGCCACTTTTAGCTAGAGTGCTTGCGATTCTCTTCGTTGTGTCCATGTAAGTTTTTTAGGTGAAATCCCAAATTCGGACTATTTTTGTAATTGTGTTCAATTAGAAAATAGTTATTGAAATGAGATTTGCATGAGGCGTTTCGACAAAACTGGTGAAACTGGAACAGGTAGCAACATTTATCTGCTGAACGGGTTAGTGAGGCTCTATGTTTCCTTGGCTCTATCGGTATCGGCCGCTGTTACGCAGAGAATTCATTATTTTTGCCAAGCATTGTCTTAAAATATTTAGGTAAGTGTTTTGCTCCTGTATCCAGCATGTGCACACGCGCGCATGCCTCCGAGGTAAAAGTGGCAGCTCATGAATGCGCTCTTATTCTATCTCTCTCCCTCTCCTCTTCCTCCTTCCCCCGTCAACAGGTCTTTCGGCTCGCGGACTCCGCAGGGGAGCCCCCTTCGGTCCCGACCCATACGTGAAGCTCCGCATCCGACCCGCGGGTTACCCTGAGGTCCCCAGAGCCCCACAGCCGCCGCTGCCTCCGAGCGCCGACGGTGAGGAGAGACCGCCGTCCTCTTCGGCGCCGGAAGCCCACGAGGAGGCCTCATCCTCCTCGGGGGCCGCGCAGCCCCAGGTACAACAGCAACAACAACAGCAACAATCGCAGCAGGCGCCAACCCAGCAGCAGACATCGGCAGCCTCCGCAGGAAACTCCGGCGCCGTCACCAGTCAGCCGCCCCCACCACCGCCGCACCACGAGGCCAGGACGAGCGTGAGGGAAGGCACCACGCACCCGGCGTGGGACGGGCAGGTGAATATAAGGACGACGTTGCCAAAACTTTCGATCGAGCGCCAAATCGGCCTATCCTTTCCTCCTCCCGGGACCATGCACCATCCACCCGGGTGGCACAAATGGACTGATCTACGAGTGTGTTAAAGGGACGGTTAAAATAATTTACTTTAGATAAGACCTATATCCCAACATTGTTGCCGTCATCACTGGGATAACCGAATACTTAACGATCGCTGATTTCGTAAAATTTCTCGAAATTGAACCTGAAAACCCAAAACATTGAACTGGAAGTGATCGAGTGGAGGTTGATTTACGTCTTGGGTACGAACTTCCTTGTACGACGGCTATGGGGCATTGTAATATTGAAATGTTAAGACAAAGCCCTAGGAGCAGCATTTTCTGAGCGTGGTACGCCGTGTTTCTAGGCTAGAAGAGGTGATTGATGTCGGCGTTGAATGACGTCACGGTAACTTGTTTTCGGAACTTATCCTTTTATGGTGACGCAGTCCGTTACAATTGCCCTATGCGTACCTTCTGGTTTGACCATATCGAAGTGGCGTGACGTGATTGTGCATTCTTCTTTCTATCCTAGGCACAGGTCGCGATAAGATATGTAGAGATAATTGAAAAATAATTGCAATTGGAAATAAATTACGCAGTGGCATTTCAATATAGGCACTACTTTCGTGTTCGCGCATTGTGAGGGGAAAAGAGAATAGCTTCCTGCATATACATGCGCGCTTAGCCGTCAGTTTTGCACTATTCAGTATTGGTAGTCTTCTTGCCACTGTATTGCGGAAATTCTACTTTGAGTTTCGTGATGTTTCGTCCTACATTCTATCTTGTCGATACCAGTAAGTCCCGTCTAAGCCTTTTCAAATTGTTTCTTTTTACATGCATGCATCAATTAACCTTCCCTTCATTGTAAAATTGAGCGAAAAATCAGGTTTTTACAATATTTCAGGAAACTTAAGAAAGTGATATTTTTTTTATTTTAATGTTTTGTGTTTTTTTATGAATTGGATAAATGTTATCTGAATTTTGTGTAATCCTCGGGTAAAACGTTTACAGTGTTGGATTTATGTTGTGATGTGAGAATTCAGTGTGGCTGTACACCACTGAGTAAAGTAATTTTACTTTATTTTTTATTATTATGTTTCCAAATATTTCACGTGAGAAAAACAGATTTTATTTATGGAGTAAAATCATGTCGAAGTACATATTTGTTTTCCTTATATTCGTCCCTTTTACCGCAGTCACCTGCTTACCATGATTAATTCTATTTTATATTGTACTGATAAGAAACATTTTGCCTTCCCTGCCATACCAAAGGGGAATATTTTTCTCTCATGTTCATGAATCAGTGTGTCAGTGTGTAACAAATGCAGGTACCTCTTTTCTCAGCTTAGTCATACAGTTTAAGTTCATTCTTGATAACCACATGCGGGAGCCTTGTTGACATATGGTAGAGTAATTTATCTGAGAAAAGAAGCACTACACTATTAACTTCAGATAATTTTTAATTGCACGCATAACCTTATGCATAAAATACGCCATTTTTAGTTTTCAAGGTCGAACTTGACGGTCGGCACCTTCATGAAATACTCTACTCCTTCTCTTCCCTACTTATTTTATGCAAAGCAGTCTGTATCGATGCTTACACTCATTGTGGACTCTTGAAAAGCTAAAATGACTTCATAGGGACAATGCTACATAAGGACTTCGTAGTGGGTCCCGAATAGGGATTCCCAATAATAGAATTTGTTCTTTGAAGTGTGGAATAGGAAGCAGCTAAACTCTGCCAATTGCCGTTAAGGTCCATCGAAAAATTCTATTGGTGTGTTGACGTATCTCAAATTTTCCCCCCATAGGAAGTATGTTATTTGACGTGAAACCCTAACTCGGTGGAGAGGTTCAGCGCATCAAAGACTCTCGTTAAGTCGGTTACTTAGCGAAATATCGCTTAGCTGTCTGGCTGTGTAAATTTCCATAATTCGCGAACGACTGCGAAGAATTCCCTTTCATACCAAAATTGAATATACATGTATTTACGTGTATTCTGTTTTCGCCCGCGGCCACGTCTGGAATCACGTTGAGAAGTGCATTCCGGTTGGGTCTTTGCGGAAAGCCACTCATTCGACGTCGCGAGGTCCTCTCGTGCAAAGAGCTATTGATTGCGCTGCAACTGATTCTTTTGTCACGCGGCCAAGTATTATGCGTCACTGTTCCGAGAGCCTTTTTTCTATAAATCGCGGTGGCACGTCTCGTTCGTGTATTCCCTTCACGTCGGTCTTTTGATGTAGCGATCCCTAGTGATACCAGAATGTGTTTCCCTATAGTCTTAATAGCAGAGGAGCTCATATTCTCGGTGGCGAGTGGTGATTTCGTCGTCGATTGCGGTCTGCGTATTACACCAGTCTTCTATATATATATATATATATATATATATATATATATATATATATATATATATATATATATATATATATATATTCTACATTGCTGTTGTTGGTTAGAAAATTAGTCCTATATTGTAATCAGAGGTGAATGGCCTGTTGTATGAGCCTCCTGGATTCAGATCAGTGTGAACCAACTGAACGCTCCCGGCCAAGTTTTAAGGAGTACTTGATAATAATGATAATGATTCGTGCGTTGCTCTCAAGAAGGTCTACCCAATTACATATAATGTACTGATCGTTTTTTACAACAGGTAACAGAAATGAACAAAGACATCTATTGCATGGGTGGAGGAGAATCTACCTGGGTGAGAATAGAACCAGCAACCTCTAGATTACCAAAAGAGAACTCTACGACACCGCCACTAAGGTGGTTTTGTATGATTAGGAATATTTAATTAAACAATTATCATATTACAGTGATACTTTGTCTTACTAGCTGCTCAATATACGACCTTTTCGATGCATGAAGTTTTTTCTGGTTCAGTTTTGGCCTTTAGATACGAACTTAATCCCGAGATACGAACTGTAATACTTTTATAATACAGCATATCTCAGAAAACATAATGCGAGAAATAATTTCAACAAAATTTGATCAAAAACTTGTGAAATTTTCGTTGCTATCTCTTGCATCACTTAGAAGAAAAACTCATTCATATCAGCGGTGGTTCTCGAACCGCCAATATCTTCAATGACAATGCCGTTAATCACTTCAGAAAGTTGTTAAGGAAACGGCTTGATCTATCATAGTTTGATAGTTTTTTTCAATCCCTCTCGCTTAAGGAACGAATTACGTTCGCAATTTGAGGTACCTCTACTTCCTTGCGAAGAGGAGACAGAGCAAGGAAATGTATTACCTTCTCCTATGCTTTTTCTAATGTGCGAATTTCAAGCGTCGCAAGGCTTATAGTCAGTACGACGGGAGCTCTACCCTCGCCTTCAGGTTAGTTCGGTTAATGCTCGAAAGAGTAGTGGATAATCCTGAAGAGGAGAGAACCAGTCGGCATGAATGTGAAATTAGTAAAAATGTCAAAGCATAGCTATATTTTCGGATAATTTGAAAGAATTCATTGATTGCTTAATAGTTTTAAACCAACTCTTCGCCATATACAATTCACTGCGTAGCAGAATCGCAGCCTTATGTATCTGAGAGTATTGTGCTATAAGTAAGCTGATCAGCAATTAATTAAAATCCATGAAAAATCACCAACTAAGTTCACTCCAACTCATTATGGATATTATTAACTTATAAATCACTAGATTACTCCTGCAAACTTCGTTTTTGAACAAACTCTTATTCTTTTGTAAAACGAAAGCAAAGAATTTTGCTTTTTTATTTGGCAACTTATCCTTTTTATATTCAATGTTTAACTGCATCGATTTCTCTTATCGGTATGTGCGAAGCTTTCAAATGCACTGTTTAATCCCCTCCCTGAAGAAACTTGGATTCATTCGACGAGTTGTAGGTCACTATATTCAAGAAGTATGGCAGAGTTATCATTATGTACTGGTGAAGCCACACCTGGAATGCGCTGGAAGTATTTGGGACCCATCGGAGAATGGGTTTATTGAACAAGTTCAATGAATCCAACTGCATACCACTAAGCTCGAGCATTTATCACATAGTTACTGAAGGCTGGTGACCTAACAGCTAACACCCCCTGCCACACCTCTCCTGGGCGGCTGACAGGACATGGCTTGGATGTAAATGTAGAATTTCGAGCCATGTGAAATTTCTTCTCATTCGGATATTTTTTCTGTGACGATAGGAAATGACCAATTTCCCATGATTATTTAGTGAAAATCAACTAATATTTCATATGAATATCAGTTACTTTGAGAATTTTGTACATTTTGCACGGACGTGATAGCCGAGCGAGTTCAGCGTTCCACTATTGGCCGGAGGGTCTAGGTTCGAAACCCGGTGACTTTGGGCACTCTCGTCCTCACCCAAGCTGTATGATTTTCCGAGTACCAGATCTTTTTCTACAGTAAGCTCAGGGAAAGGAATTGATATGAATTTCACAGAATTTAGGAGGTTTTAGTTGAGCTTTACCCTCACTTATCAAACTGACCTAATAGCTGAATGTTGCTTGAGCAGGCTATTTGTCGATCATTATGATATGTCATTTGAAAGGCTAAAACCTCGCAAGAATACGTCAATGTGATGCAAAAGGAATGATACGGAATATCGAGGACCTCATTGGATTCCTTAGCTGTGACGAGTTCTCACGTTTTGCTCTCGGATGCCATTCGTCATCAAAACCATAGAGATGCGCAGATTCGTGACAATGCCTCCGAGCATTGGCCATGTCTTAGTTTGTGGATGTCATTCAAGAAGAAATAATCCGCATCTGATTCAGTTATCATTTCTATAAATGGAACTGAATGACTAAAGTGATTTCGCTGCACATTCCCCCAACTCCTTAAAGCCATACCATCCACTCCTCTTAAGGAAGCCTTTTGTACACGATAATGGTGACATATACATGAATTCCTTCTGTTTTCTACTTGTCACTATTCTTTTGCCGTGCCCTAAATTCCAATGCGATCTGCAATTTTACGTCAATGCTGTGATTTCCGAGGAAGACAGCTAAATTCCGTCGAAGTTATTGAGAAATAACGTGTGAGTGTTCTTTTTATGAGTTCTTATATTATGTGTTACTGTACAAGTTTTATATGTATATATATATATATATATATAATATATGTATATATATATAAAAAATATGTATATATATATGTATACACATATATATATATATATATATATATATATATATATATATATATATATATATATATATACATATATATATAATATATGTGTATATATAAAATATATGTATATATATATATGTGTGTGTGTGTGTGTGTGCGTGCGCGCGTGCGTGCGTGCGGTTTTGTATGTATGTGTGTAAGTATATATACCTGTATACAGGTGTATTTACTTTTCTGAGGAAGACAGCTCGTAGTGTCTAAGCGTTATACAATGTGCGTGTCCTTTTTTGTTCTCTTCGTGTAAGAAGTGGTTTTTGTACAATGGTGTCGTCTCTGTTTAGCGCTACTTCTATGTTGATTCCATTTCATCAAAATAAGTATTTCGCGAAAATAGTGTAACTCTAAGACAGAATCACTTAAAGAGGACTTTTAAGATCCGTTAAATGTCTGTTGTTCCTCCGCGTAGGGTAGTGGACTGTGACAGGTATGTCCCCACAATATGGACCTGCGAGGAGGAATACCCCGGTTACACGGATCTTCAACAACATACCTGTAGCAGCACAGAAGTCTTCATAAGGAGAAAGTTATGGTTACAATACTTGTTTTCCCAAAATGTTGGTACGGAGACACAACGGTGAATATTATTTAATAGCGATGGAGTTGCAAATCAAAATCTTTGTGAACATCAGCTCTAGAATGTGTTTAATTCATCCTTCAACCCATTTTATGAGTAGATTAAGGAATACCCACCAAGCGATCATTCTTCTTTGAGAATGGAAGGATGGAATCAGATACTCTGAGTACCATTGATTCAATCCACACAAAAGTCAATCCGACGCAGATTAATTTAAATCGCTCCCCTCCGAAGAAATAATTCGTGCAAATGCCGAAAAAATGTGTTGCAAAATCGACGTTCGGGTTGCTACATTAGCAACCGTTGTGCCTACGTACCGTTCGTGGTTTAGGTCGGCTTAACATTGTCCCTAGCTAACATCTCCTCATTTCCCCCGGGCAAGGTATCTGGGAAGTAGATGGATGAGTATAGGTCGGGGAAATCTGGAGACTTCTCCAAACCTTGAGAGAAAAAATCTCCGAGCCCTCAAGGTTGACGTCGGCAGCGTCATAGGAATTACTTTTCTCACGCGTAACCTGCCCGATGAAATCCATGCGCTAAAAAATGTTCTGCTGCAAAGATCAAATGTATCGATTTTTGCCGAATCGTCTTTTTCCCTGCTTCACGCACGCCCTGTTTTGTCTCCTTCACGTCATTCTATTTCCCGTCCTGCAGGTATGACGCCAATCGCGAGGAGAATTGAGTACTTTCGCTTAAATCGGTGGTACGGATCAAGACTTCAGCGTGACTTGCTCTTAGAACATGTATTTTTTTGCGATTCACCAAATGTTATAAAAACAATAAGTATAATACCTTTCTATTTCTTTCAACAGCATTTCAATCTGCTAAACGATAAATATCATGTGGTCTCCTAGAAAAAAATCCTTATCTCTACTTCTCCCTGGTACCTTTTGCGTGCCGTTCTGAGGAGATATATATATTAAAGGCATCTAAATGTTGAAGGTTTTAGTAGTGTGACGGAATGGGGAATATCGATGGGGATATATACAATATTTATGTACGTAAATGTTGGTTAAAACATTTAAACGCAGAGAAAGGGCACATATTTAGTTTTGACGTTTCGAAGGCACGGCCGTCATCATCAGAATGCCGTTTTCGGGAGAAGAGCGGAGAGCATGTGGGAGATTGAGAGGTTAGAGGTAAGGGACGAATAGGAAATGGACAAGGGGGTGAGAGGGGATGTGTAGACGGCTATTGGATGGATTTTGTGGGCTGAGCACATCCTGGGAAGTTAGAATGACTGAAGCACCCAGATATGCGCCATCGCGAGGTTTCTCACCTCTCCACTACTTGCGGATTCGTGAAGGATTTCAATCGCCGAAACTGAGAAGCAGTCTTTAAAAAATTGGCCGTGGGAAGCAGTGTGGGTAACGATAAGATAATTAAAGAATATGGGAGATTTATTGATTAGCGGTGGTGATTCATGCGTTGTGTATTTATGTATATGCTTTCGCCACCCATGCTCACGAAACTACGCTTTACAAAATTTATCCGTGCGGGAACTTTTTAAATTGTCATTGATGTTTCAGGTATTTTTCTGATTTGTATTTACCAATTCCACATTCCGAACCCGAATTTATTTTTTTGCGTAAAAGATACGGAATCACGCAAACGTGCTGGCATCGTAAGCCACGTGAAGGAAGATGTCGTAGAACCTTCCACTTGAAGAGATGCGTGTGTTGTATGTAGGAATGGATCGGAAGGTATGACCCAATCAGAGAGGGTTTAGACTGTGACCATAATTATGAACTTCAATACGTAACGCCCACCACGATATGGCGAATTTTGTTACTATTGTAAAATCAGCATAAATTCATCTGGCCACATAGTGACGGAGGACTGAAACATCAAGTGTAGTCAACTCGAAGGTTGGTTTTGGTATGTAAGGGTAGAGCTATCCTTGAACCGATTCTTAATTCATAGGGGCTATGGAATTCAAGGCAGAAAGGCCATTTCCTTTCCTAGTGACATTAGCGGTTTCCCGCGAGATACTGATATACAGAAAATCTCACGTTTAAATTTTTAGGCGGTGTTATCCTTAAGTGTCATCACGGATTTGAACCTGGAATCCTCCAGTTGATGTTTGTTGACCGTAGTTGACCGTTAGAGCCTTCAATATGAATATAATAGTGTGTCAACCCAACTTTTATTGACCAAAATATTCTTTATTTACATTTCCTTTTTTGGAATAGGGTGAGGCTCCACACAGCGCTAGGTCTTAAACTGTGACTTGTTTTGCGCAAAAGAAAATCTGACAGTGGTGCCTTAAGTTGTAGGTATTGTTAAATTCCTACTGATCTCAACATTCGTAAAACTGGTTCGAACTGAATGCGAATACTATATTGGGATGGGGATCGCCAGAAAATAGACCGTCCAAATTATCTTCCGCCGCAGGGCAGCATTTTCTTTCCGGTGCGTTATTTTTCGTGGATTCGGTAGTGGGGAGTAAGCGAGAACTTATGATTTTTCGGCAATCGAAAAAAAAAATGTCACGGCCTAGAAGAAAAGCGCGGGAAACAGAAACCTCCGGTGGACTATAATCGTTCTTTATGTGACCTCTAATTAGCAACTCGAAAAAGTCGTCGGCGTTGTGGTTTCCCGTTGAGGATGATGAGCGCTAAACCGATGGAAGGTAAGAAATTCCGACACCCCTCGTGGGACTGTTCTTCTCTCCCATAATAATTTCTCTTCCCCCGGCAGTGGGCATCGCCGTGTTTCGCTCGCCCCTCTTCCCTCGCTCCGTAGCCCTCTTCTCCCCCTTCCAAACTCCCCCTTTCTCCACCTTCATCTCCGCAATTCTCCACTTTCCACCCCCCTCCCAATCCCCTTCTCCCCCCCCTAGTCAATCCCTCCTCCGCCTCCGCTTTGGGATGATATTTTCGCGCGCTTCATTTTTTAACCACTCGTCATTCTCCGTGTAACCTTTCACCTCTTTTTTTCTCATCTCTCCTTCCTTTTTCTCCGTAGGCTTTCAGGCTTGTGGGACACCTGCGTGACTCCCTCGAGGTCGAGGTGAAGGACAAGGTGAACAAGAGCCGTCCGGCCACCAACAGATTCCTGGGCAGGGTCACCATACCCGTCCGAGCCATCCGGGAGAGGGCCAGAGGGTGAGTGTAGTAATAAAAAAATAAAAAGATCACCACCTACCCACTCTCCATGAGGAATGGTGGTGGGAGATGGAAGAAGGTGCGGGAGCCTCGTCTCGTACCTCGATCCTTTCCCTCCCTTCTTATCCCCCTCACCATTCTCCATCGATTACACCCCTTTCCCTCCCTCGGTTCACTCCTCTCCCCCCTAGTCCATCTCCCAACAACGTCTCGCGCGCAACTCTTGGGGATTCTCAAAGTCCGACCACCCCTCCTTTCTCACCATCTTCCTCGCACCTTTTCCAACAAATTACTCTCCCGTGCACTTTTCGTATCGGCTCTGGCTCCCTCGCAAACCTCGCATTGATAGCGCGGAAGCTTCTTGCAGCAGTTTCGTAGACATACCCTGGCCTCTTCCCCGTTCGCTTTATAAATCGTCATATTCATGATTTATTCTATTCAGGGCTGACGGTGACGTTCTTAAGCTCCATTGGCATTCCCCGGACAAGTCATTGGCACTGTAAGACGTAATTATTTTCATTTAATTCAAGATCAAATGGATATCTAGTGTTGTTACAGTTGCTACTGGTTTCCCATAACTGAAAACCCCATATAATAATAACGTGACTAACGTATATTCGTTTTTTCGTTAATTATCTCGGAATGATGACGAATTCGATTCGCTTACTAATTCTCAGAATTGCGATTATTCAAACGAATAATTGTTCTGATATTTTCCAATTTTACATTTACGAGGGTAGTCTGAAAAGTTTCCGACCTAACAAAGGTGTAAATGCATTCGTGAATGTCCCAATTAAGCGCTCTGTGAGTTAATTGTGCTCGGTAATTTATGATTCGTGATCTAATGTGTTTAATGAAAATAATTACCATAAGATACTTTCTCTGGTCAACTTTGGTTATTTATCAGTTACTGTTATTCAAAAATCACAAGAAAGTACCAAATTTCGAATGGCTTACCGCGGGGACTATTCCATTTTGATCTCATATCATTACGAGATTATTATAATTGAATATGTAATTACGAGAAAAAAGCCTGCAGTATTCTCATCATTATGGAAAATTTCCACCAAATCGCACGTGATGCCGTAACTATTATTATGGTAGTCTACCGGTTAAGGTAAGTTTTTGATGGACGCACTGACTAACCACAGGTAGACTTCTAAGTCTCAACTAACACGGCACAACGTAAAATCCTGCACCACTCTATTTCTTCAATTTTATATGCCTTCCACATCTACAAATTCCGTTCAAGATGGGTATTTTCTTCCTCTCCCTACTCGTGTTCATTATACTCTTCCCTTTATGGAAGTCCTCAGCATTCCATCAGCAACCAAAATCTCTGTATTCATTTCTTCTGCCCCCTTTGATTATCTCCCAACAATCCTCTCTCCTCCTCTGCCATATCTTGTATTTTGGCTGTATTATTTCCAGCCGATTTTACTTTTTTCATTCATGGCCACACCCTATTCTCAGTAACCTCCAATCAATGCTTATCGTGATGTCTCAACGACCAAGTTTCTGCACAAACTGCACTTCATGTCATGAATTTTCACGAATATTTTCTTTATATTTTTACTCAAGGTCCTTGTCATCGACCCCAAGCTATTTATAAAAGCTCCTTTACCTAACGAAATTATTAGTCAAATGTCCGAACCACTTTTGCTATCTTCGTCCAAAACATCTCCCAGCCGTAGTTGACTTTAACCATTTGAATAGTGAACTTTCGTCTGTTGCACTACCTTCGTATTCCTCGAGAATTACGTTACCCATTTTTATTTACATGGATTCTCATCCCATTTCTATCACAATAATATTGTAATGCGCTTATCAATTATTGAAATCCTAGGCTGACTGGTTATCTAAAGTTTAATCATTCAAACATCTGATTTAATCACTTCCCTACCAACTTACGAGTACATTCCTTCATCCATCCATTCCCATCCTGACTCTCCATCCGCTGCCCGCATTTGTGAGCGAATGTAGGTTCTGAATAAGTCTCATATCCCTCAATTTTACCCTTAATCTTCTGCATTATATCCATTAATTCTACCCCACATACTCGGTTGAACGCCTTCTCGAAACTCTCCAAGCACTGTAATATATATTGAATGTCCAATGAGTTTCTTCAGTGATCATGCTTTTTTTGAGCCTCAAAAAGGAGTTATATGCCTAGACTGTGTACCACGCCGTATGAACGATTTTCTTTCTGAAAAAATGAACTGTGACTCTATAGTTTCATTTTGTTCTCCATAGAGTTTTTTTCCGTTTCACCCATCGGAAAGAGAAGGTTTAAAGGCGGGTACATCAGACTGAAATCGGTTTAAGTTAGAAAAGGGCCAAATTATTGGTTGTGGAAGTCATTCATATGGCTCCAAGATAAAAATCAATATGCACCCCCTCCCTGTAAGAATGTATCCTGCGCCATAATAATCATTGAAACCACCTTAGCGCTTAAGGTCTGATGGCATTTCCGATTTAAGGAGAGGCAATATCGCTTTCGCTAATCCAGGATGAAAAGCTGGTGGTGAGGGCAACTGGAAATTTTTCTTGTCAGGGAATATTTCCGCCGGAATGATAATTTAGGCGACGTAAAAACAGTAATTGGCTGCCAGGCGTTGAAATCTCCTCGGCCGGAAGTTGAGCAGTCTTGGAGATGGTTCCAAAATAAGATAAATGGAGTCTCGGCGCCTTCCTTTCGTTTGTAACTGTTCATAATTGTTCATAAATGATGTGGTGCTTCTCGGGTGGTGGTAAAGTTCTTGCTAGGCATTCCTTTCTCTCCCCACCATTACCTAGGGGATGATGATAGAGCAAATTGTAGATTACCTTATGCCAATTATGACCATAGGTTGTAGTTTTATAGTCGCCGGAATCTGCTTCCCGGGAAGTTAGTACAGGGAACTGACCGCAGGGTATTCTTATAAATTGCATACGAATTTCAATCCACTTGATATGCCCGCCTCCTGAAATCTCCAAGGTATCCATCGGTTGGAACCTCCTCTTATCCTCAGAGATCAGCCCACTGAGATCCTCTATTCAACTCTGTAAATGCAGTTTGTTTTTTGCTGGGTGGAAGAGAATTATAATGCATTTGTTTATAGATCCACCTTTGATGCCCTCGTCAGTATTCTCTAACTTATTCATGAAACATTGTTTATGTGAGAATTTATTTAATTGAGAGCAGATTCTTTTGGGAAAATATTACTGAAAATGTATTGTAAGTATTTTAAGGCCATGTTTTACAAGGCAGTTGAACACGTGTTGACTGTGTGAAAAAGACATTTTTCCGCGGCTGTTATTCATTTTCTGGCATTTGGTTTTGTGTTTTGAGACCAAGTTTTATTCATAACTAAAATACCATTCCTGACATACACATCTACATAATGCCCCGTAAGCCGCCGCAAGGGCGTGTGGCGGGAGTGTTAGGTCACTGCCCGCAAATGAGGACAAAACCACTTGCACAATCAACAATCCATGCAAACCTGTACCCACAATGGCGTATACATTCACGCAAAATCCCTTTCAACGTACACGCATGAAAATACATGTACTAATAGGTTGTAAGTGTCGAGAAATGTCATGACGTAACTAACAATAATGTGTGCCAAGACTTAACAGGAGAGGGAGGTTAACGATATTTGTTGGTAATTACCGGGGTTCTGTTTATTTCCGCTTTTAAAAATAGGTCTAAAATTGGCTATTTTCCAATCCAGGGAACAACGCCACCTGAAATCGATTTGTTGAATATTTATTGAAAAATAGCGCGATTTCGGTCGCGAGATCTTTCAGTACCCTAGCGAGTGCCACCAGATCATTTTCAATCGTAAATAAGCCGACGTGCATTTATGCGAACTATCAAATACGGTGAGAAACGATTTATTGTCAATATCGTCTGAAGTGAAGCAAATATAACACGCCTCATATCATTACCGAGACAATGGAAGTCGCCCCTTTAATTTTTATGCTAATTATGTAACTTAACTTGTCCAATATTGATTTAAATTAAAGCGAATTTCCCTAAGCCGCTCCCCTCAAATCTCAAAATGTCTTCGTTTTTCCTTTTATTGTGTTAGTTAGGAATTTACCGTTTCCCATCTTTTACCCTGTGAACTGCTTATTGTTATTTCCTCCTACGAGTTTTCTCTACTGGAAATGCCGAAATTCTTAAATTTCCCTGCTAGTATTTCCCTGTTAATCTAGTGGCATATTGAAGTAATGTTCTTTTCCAGTTACATCACAGCACTCATTCTTTGTAAGGTACTAGTTTTCCCGTTTGGCTTTGGACCAAATTATTGACGTAGTTTAATAGCTATCGTGTTTGTATTTGTTTATGCATACCTTTTGCATTGAACATTTTTACGCTTGTAGAGATAAACGGCAATATCTGTACATCATAATTGTATTCTGCAAATCTTTCTCGCTCCAGGTGCCCAGCTCAATTCAGGTTGCCGCTTTCGCCGACGGAGGGCGAGCAGCATGCGTCCGTCCTCTTCACGGTGGCCCTCGAGCCAGTTACCCTGTCGCCGGACGACGGGGCCGTGGCCCTCCCAAGGAAGAGGCCCTCACGCAGGCACAACCACAACAACTCCGTGCCCTCCCCGCCCCCCGCGCATGCTCCTGCCGCCGGCACCCCCACTGAGAGGAGGCGGAGGGCCGACGCTCACCACCACCACCGACACAACCGCCTCGACGACCTCTCCCGACCTCCGGGGAGCTCGGAGAGCGAGTCGGAGGCCGAGGCGGGCCTAAGGAGACACCTGATGCGCAAGCGGGGCGCCGGCCCGCGACCAGCCATCCCCGCGGTGGCCCCCGACGCCCACCGCCCCGCCGGTGAGGACTCAGGCTCCGACGCTTCGGCCAAGGAGCAGACCACGTGGAATTCGCACCGACGGGAAGGGGCCTCAGAGGAGGAGGAAGAGGAGGAGGACGTAGCCTCTGGAGGGGCGGGCGGCGGTGGATACTATCCCATCTGGAGGAGGAGGGCCGATTCCCCTCCCGTCCGCCCCCGCAGGGCCGAGGAGGACTCAATCTACGAGACCCTGTACCCCACGCCAGCACCGCCACCCCTACCGCCCCGGGGTAGGACGTCGCCCCCCAGACAGGGGTGTCCTGCCCCAGGCCGAGGGCACCGACCCCTCGAGAGGACGCGCGCCACCCTCAGGTGCGAGATCCCACCGCCCTCGCCAGTCGGCAGGAACCCGCCCGACCTGCCACGGCGTAGGGAGGCCCCCGGCCCCGCTCCAGACCTACCGCCGCGCCCCAACGACCGGAGGCGGCTGCTCAACCCGGAAGACACCTTCGCCTTCGAGATCATCGACACGGACGAGCTGCAGACTGGGTCGGATACGCCGCCTCCGCCGCCCGCCAAGCTGGAACCAGAAGGGGCGTGCTGTCCGGCGGAGAGGTGCGCCCGGCCGGTCCTATTACCGGTCGTCGAGGGTGACGGCGCGGCCGTAGCGGCCGGTTGCAGCTCTGGGGGAGCGGCAGTCAGTCCGTCAGTGGCCCCCCTGGCAACCCCGGAGCAGGACAGCAGCCTCGTGGACGGGTCCTCCCTAGAGAACCTGGTGGACGAGGAGGAGGAAGTGCCGGACGCCGAAGCGGTGGCGGCCGTGTTCGCCTTCTGCCGCCCCCTTGACACTCATTGCGCCGGGGAAGACCCTCCAGCGATCCCAGTCGCCCCTCCCGACATGTGCGACCCCGTACCCCCGTCCCCTCCACCGAGGGTTCTCCCGGAGGTGACGGAGGATTCGGTGCAACCCCCGACCGAAGGAGCCTCGTGCAGTAGGTTGCCACCCCCGCCCCTACCTCCACCCGCCTCCCCAGCCTCCCTCTCCACGCCCACCTCCGACTCCGGCCTCGTCCTCACCGCCGCGACCACATCGTCCAGCGGCTCGGACGACGCTACGACCACTGTGGCGAGCACCAACGGGGCGCCTACCAAGGGCCAGCCACCCCCCAGCCCTGTGCCCGAGAGGAGGCTCAGCTCCAGCTCTGGGGACTCACTGGTGTCCATACCTACGGCGCCGGTGGCGCAGCCTCAGGAGAGCGGGGAATCGTGCGAGGTGTTATTGGAGGAGGGTGCGGCGGCGATCGTGACACCAACGGCGGCGACGAGGCCCCACCGGCCCCTATCCCGACAACTGAGCCATCCCCTACCGTCGTCGTTCAGGGCTGGCAGGGACACTTCCCCCGACCATCTCTGCCGTCACCCGGTTCCTCCGCCCCACCACCGGCAGTGGAGGCGCGGGAGTGGAGGCAGCGGGAGTGGAGGGGCCGCGTCAAGGCGCGATGCCTTGCCGCTGCCTTCACCCCCAGCCCTGCCTCTCTGTCCTCCCACGCCCACCCATCATGCCAGGCCAACCAGGGCCAAGTTGGAGGCCAGGGCAGCTGCCACGACCGCCTCGGATGTGGCGGAGGGAGGAGCAGCGGCGGCGGCTGTGGCGAGTGGCACCACGCCCCCCTTGCCACCCCCGCCACCTGTGCACCACCACCTAGCATCGACGCGATTGCCCTCGATCCCCGAGCGCACTTTCGAGGGACATAGGGTGGAGGCCCTGATGGAAGAGGAACCATTACCCCCGCGTGAGTGCTTATCTTTCCTCCATGTAGTAGTGATGGATCAAATTTGATCATTTTTTAATATTTGATAATGTATTTTCATCTTGCAAATGGGTGACTCAGTTTTTATATTTAGTACAATACCTGTCATACTATTTAAAAGGGCCATGCTGTATGACAGAACTGCCAAATTTGGGATAATCTGTAAAGTTTTTGCTGTTCAGATGGAATTTTGGTTTAGGAAAACAATAGTTTTTTTCTTTTGGACAATATGTCTACGATAATAGTTATGTAGTGACTGTAACTGGAATTTATATGTTATACTTTCCCCTAATTAATGGCTAAGATTTCAACTGTGGGGCTTATGCTTGCTCTATATTTTATTGATTCCTTTAGTAATAATATTAAAATTTTACATTTCTTGATGTGTGTTGTGCTTAAAGTTGTATATTGATTTTTAAATTGTACTATTTTGTGTAGATTGGGAGGCAAGAATAGACAGTCATGGCAGAATATTTTACATAGACCATGTCAATAGGACCACAACCTGGCAGAGACCATCGACCAATTCAACTTCTCGTACAAGAATATCCAGTAGTGACATGCAGAGACAACAGTTAGATAGAAGGTTGGAAACTGAGCAATTTCTATTATAGTACCTGAAAACTTAAAGAACCATGGTGGAAACTTAAGGAGACTTTTTTTGTTAGAAGGAGTGAACTCTTAGTGTGATAATGCAATTCACTCACTGGAAAGGGTTTTAGAAATGCAATGTGAAATAATTCTGAAACAAAAAGCTTTCATTGTTTTTGCAGATTTTTAATTTGATTCTTTGATTACCCTTTAATATAATGTCCTTTCAGTCGATTGAAATTTTCTCCACAATGGTAAATAATTTTATTTCTCCTTAAAATCAATTTAATCGCTCAAATCAAAATTAAATATGCATAGGAAAATTTACCCTGTTTTTTGGGGGACCTGTCTCATTGACATCTTGTGTTTTATATTTCTTAAATAGGTATCAGAGTATACGAAGGACTATAACATCCCGTCGTTCAGAGGTGGATGATTTTGGCCTGCCCCCTCAGCAGCTCATGGGCTCCGCTGGATCAGAATCTGTATCTGGAAATGGTTTTGTGCCCAGTGGGGCATCATCCCATGCACAGAGAAATGCTGTTCCTTCTGCCAATGAGCACCTGCTTGTAATCCCTGCTGTACGCTTCATCTGCCGCCATGACTTCTTCCCAATTCTTCACATGAATGAGGTGGGTTCCTCAATAGAATATCATAGATTTAAAGGTGCAGTGTGTGGATTTTGGGTGCTCCATGAAGGCTAAATCACAATTTTAGGAATTTTAAATGCCAAAAAATAAAGCTAGCAACCTTTTTGTGAAACTATTGCCCTCTTCAGCACCTCCAAAATTCTTCCTTTTTGTCATTCAAAAGTCCTATTCTAATCATCAATCTACCCCACTTACACATCAGTCTTCTTTTTGGCTGGTCTTCAATATCAAACTACCTTTAAA
Organism: Hetaerina americana; assembly: GCF_022747635.1. NCBI lineage: Eukaryota > Metazoa > Arthropoda > Insecta > Odonata > Calopterygidae > Hetaerina > Hetaerina americana. The sequence continues at coordinate 77,009,060 of NW_027286985.1, forward strand.
GGTCCATACCAGCTTCTTATACTCCTTCCCTTCACCAATTTTCTCCCTTCCCCTACATTATAGCCATTATTTATTTTTCATCCTTTCCGTTATTCCATCCTCTTCTCAAGTCATATATCAAAAGCCACCCAAACTATTCCCATCCTCTTTCCTGGATATTGCAAGTTTTTGAATCAAAATTACCATACTCAACATTATATTCTGAGTTTGTCTGTACTTATTAACCTAACTCTAGAGTGATGGTTCCCTTTTGAAAACACCTCTATGAAGTTGTACTCTTTTAACACCTCTATATTTTTTATCCTCTTCAGAAGTGAGAAAAAAATGTTCTTCCCATTTTGCTTCCCAGGAGACAATATTGTGAATCTACAATGGTCATTTTTATATGAAGTGTAGATTGGCTGTCTAAGATTACTCAATAAGAGCCTAGAGAAGATCTGATAAAACTCTTTTAAGAATCTTTCATTGTACTTTGCCTTCTCACCATTAAAAAGAATTTGACTTTATTTTTGCTTCACAGCATGTCTTTAGGTTTTTATTCACCCAAGATATTAGTGAATGCATTTAGTAGATGAAAACACTTTCATTTTCTTTTGAAGTTGTTACATTCACATCGCTGAAGGTAATTTATTTCTGTTTATGTATTTTCAGGAAGCCCTTGCCCTTTATAACCGTAATGGATCTTTAAAACATATGATATCCAAGATCCGTAGAGATGCTCATGCATTTGAGAGGTACCAGCATAATCGTGACCTTGTTGCTCTTGTCAATATGTTTGCTGATACTGGACGTGATTTGCCACGTGGTTGGGAAACAAAACTGGACCGCAATGGAAAGGTATTTATGAAGTTTTATAATAATTTACCCTTAAGCCAGAAGTAGAAATTTGATTTTTTAGGTGGCCTATCAAATTTGGATGGTGAATTCATGACTTCTTCCAGAGAATTCCTGGTTTATTTTTTTATTTTCTATTTTTTATGAGAGAATTGAATCAGTATTATAATCTGACAAGTGCTAATAATGGCAGTCTATTAATGGATTACTGTGTGTAGGTCCCACTTTCTCCCTCTATCTTTTCCGCATGTCATCCTTGCATCCAGCAGTGGATATCAATGAACACACTCAAATGTAAATTTTTAAATAAATAAATTAGCAATTTATGGGAAGCCCTTGAATTACAAGTGATATATTCATTGTTAAATTGAGAAATTGTGTGTTTCAGGCGATAGATTTTTCAAACCGTGGTTCAGAACTTAATATCCTGTGAACTGTATGAGACACTTGTGTGAAGTGTGGATTACTTTTGTGAAATTCAGATATGAAGTGCTCATTTTGAAGTAGCATTCTAAAGACATGAAATTCACCAGTCTTCTCCATTAGGGTAGATAGCTTTCAATACCCCTCTAAACAGTGCAGCATCTCCACATCTCTTTGCTTTTTAACAAAATCTGATGCATATATATTATTTTCAATCTGTAACCATGCTTTGAATATCTCCATCTATTTTTTCTGTGGACATTGCTGCTGCACCTTGGACTGCCATTACCTTCTCCTCATCAGCTAATTCCTTCTTGCAGCAATTCTTCATTGACCATACTTGCAAGACAACCACATTTATGGACCCTAGGGTTCCATGTGATACAATGTCGCACATGGGCGCTGGTGCTCCCCACAAGCTGGTCCTCCCAGGTGCACGCAGGCGCAGCAGGAGTGCAGGGGAGGAGGAGGAAGTGCTCCACAACAATTCCATAACACAGCTGAGGGTGAGTGCTGTCATTTTCTTCATTTGTTGATTGGTTAAGTAATAGGAATTCTGAAGAGAAATTTTCTTTCAAGGCTGCTTTCATAAAGGGATATCTTTCAGTTTGTTGTTTAAGTTTTCACACATGATTTTTTTATTCTAACCATGTACTGATATATGTACTTCCAATATGCATATAGTATACTCAAGGGAGTTGATGTTCACTCTACTTTTACCATTTTTCCAAAAATATTCCTTGTTCCATGGGTCTTGATAACCTACATTATTCTCTTTCGCGTGTACTTAATTCTAATTAATGTTATTAATGGGTCTTGTTATATTATTTTTAGTGATCAATTCTGTATTATATGGAGAATGTAGAGTACTTTTTAATCTTACTTATTAGTATTTCCATGAGGCAACTGCAATGCACTTGATTTATGATGATAACAATATGCAGTTCAAGAAAATATTAAAAGTGTATTCATGATATCTCTTCTAGGCCCCAGCACTTCCTCCCAGGCCGCCAACAGGGACTGGTTTAGTTCCTGGAGGAGGTTTTTGTGCAAGTGGTCATTCTGTGCAGGGTTTAAGGATGGCTGCTGGCCCCTTGGGTGCAAGTGGTGGCAGTTCTTCCTTTGGACCAGAGATACCGACTGCATACAATGAGAAGGTGGTTGCATTTCTTCGCCAACCTAACATTTTTGACATATTGAAGGAGCGACAACCAGCTGTGGGAACCCGACAGGCCCTGCGTGACAAGGTGAATGCAGTGCGAGTGGAAGGAACTCCAGCTTTGGACCGTCTAAGCGATGACATTGACCTGACTATTTTATTGAGGTATGTTTATTTTTGTATGTTTGTCACACGCTTAACACATTATGTCATATTAGTAGATTAGCCAAAAATTACCAGATAGTGTCATATTTTGCAACCAGATTGAGTTTTAGTGAGATTTAAAAAAATATTAAATGTCTCCTTAAAATAAAATGGAGAAGCCAAATAAAAGCTCACATTAAATGGAATTTGGAGTCATTCTTCTGATTTTTTTTCTTTTTCTTTGTCCCTCATATGAAAATCAATCCTGAAGTTTATCAACTGTTTTCAGCTTATCAAAAGTTGAGCTAATGTGTCATGGTAAACAGTATCTGTTCTAAACTAAGCACCTTTCTTAGCATGTACCTTTATTCATGAAAAAATTACTTATGTGCTCCATCATCAGATATTAGGTATTAGGTGAGGGTTACATTTATAATACAGAAAAACATGCAGGGAATGCTGAGAGCACTAACACCCAGAGTTTACATGCTCAGAAAATGCTTTTTGTCACCTTAGCCTCATACTTCTGCATCTCTTTCTTCTTTATTTAACAAAGTAGATGGTTGATTGGATGGAAAATAGATGGCATTAGATAGAGAGAATCATCTATTAAATTGGCATACAATTCATAGAAACCTATACTATGTAATTTCGAGCTTTACTTTGTGAAAGTGATTCGTGACTCCATAAAGTTGGTATTTAGTACACTTGGTATTCCTGGAGTCACAGAAATATGCCTTTAAGCTGATTTGGAGCCATAAGTGCCTTTGTAGTTATTCCACTGCTTTGAAGCATGCCTATGTGAGCATTTGGTGACAAATTCTTTAAAGTTCTGATGCATTTGTTGATGAAATTTGCAATAGGTATTGCTGGAGATTTTATTTCAGCATAATATTTATTCAGCTGATAGTTACCTCAGTCTAATATCTCATGGTATATTCTCTTCCTGGCATGTGAGCAGTCTGTTCGAGCAGGAGATCATGTCCTATGTGCCTGCCTCCTCCGTCCCCTCCTCTGTCTCCTCCTCATCTGGTGCCCGCCCGTCTCCCAGGGGATCCCCCCAGCCATCACCCCAAGCATCTCCAGGACTTTCACGAGCCAATGCAAGGGCTCCTGCTCCTTATCGACGTGACTTTGAAGCTAAACTTAGAAATTTTTACCGCAAGCTGGAATCCAAAGGATACGGCCAGGGACCAGGAAAACTTAAGTAAGTTTGAGAATCATTTAAAACTGATTCATATTTTTTTAAATGCCTATGAGAATAATATAATCCCAGGTTTCAGCTATGTTTTTTGTCAGCCTTGGTGGCGGTGGGGTAACATCCTTGCCTGTCAACCCAGAGGTCACAGGTTCGATTCCCACCTTGATGTTTATTCCTCCACCTAGGGCTTGGGTGTATGTAATTGTCAAATTGTTATATCATTGTTCAAGCCCGATGTAAAAGGCTGAAGTGTTGTTTTAGGATAATGCAAAATGAATAAATAAATTTTGAATGGATCATCATTATTGCCAAATTATAGTTTGCAATACCACTTTGAAGCTTAGACCATGAGATTTACATTTTAACACTTAAGTAAGGGAAATAGATTTCAGGGCTTTATCCCAATTTTGTAGCATAATATAAGTATGTATCTACCCATAAATTTTAAAATTTAGACGAAAATTTTCATATTCCCCTAATATAATTAAATTTTGATTTTCCAGCTTATTATGCCCAAATGGGAATTTTGTTTCTTCTTCAGTTTCTTATATAATAGTATGTGGTCTTGTAGATCACTTGTTTTCATTATATGCATGCTATATGAATTAGAGATTACGTACTTCTCATTCTTAATATTTCTCCTTTCATACTTCTTCCCCAGTGACATTTTAAGCTGGGTAACTTTTCTGGGGAGTTATGAAAAACTGAAAATATTATATTCAGTAATACAGTGTTTTGAAGTTTTCTCCAAATTACTGCATTCCATTTATACTTATTTTATTGTTAAACCATTATTCCAATCTTGGTCATGTTATTTACTCATTTCTTCCTGTTTTCATTCATTTTAGATTACACATACGTCGTGAACATCTCCTTGAAGATGCTTTCAATAAAATTATGTCTGCTTCTAAGAAGGAACTTCAGAAGTCAAAATTGTATGTTACTTTTGATCGGGAGGAAGGCCTGGACTATGGTGGGCCATCTCGAGAATTCTTCTTTCTTCTATCCAGAGAGCTCTTCAACCCATACTATGGCCTCTTTGAGTACTCAGCTAATGATACATATACTGTTCAGGTCTCACCAATGTCAGCTTTTGTGGACAATCATCATGAATGGTGAGAAAGAGATTGTAACAGTATTTCAGTCACATTAGCTTATTTGGATTGACGATAATTGGTTGTGGAATTAACTATATATTTGGGCATTTTTGTTTTGGGTACTTGCCACTTGATACAATGAAAATTACAGTTTCTTGTTTAAATGATTGTAGAAAAACATTTTCTACCTTTAAAAAATATTCTTCTGAGGATTGTCACGAGTGTTTAATATACTATGAGAATTGTTTATAATATGTGTTCGTAGTAAAAAATGTTTGTTGAAATATATGTGGTTTAAGATTGAATATACGAATAGAATGAGCTGATTTCATATGAATCACTTTCACCTCTATGTAATCTAGTTAGAACTTTTGGTATTATTTAATATGATATACATACCTTTTACGAAAATCAAGATTTCACTTTTATTAAATAAATGTACACATAAAAATACAATTATTCCTGTTCTTTGAGCTGTTGATACCATTATGCTGTAGTGGGGTTCTCAAGTTATCTACAATAGGAAAAAATGGGTTTCCTTGTTTTTTATTTTGAGTTATTGTTTCATTCTGCATGGCTGATTTTTGGATTCAATACCTGGCTTATCCTAAGTTTTATGCTGATTTCTGGCTTATACTTTGAATATTTGCTTTCCTTTTTACAGGTTTCGCTTTAGTGGAAGGGTTTTGGGACTTGCTCTTGTACACCAGTACCTATTGGATGCTTTCTTCACCCGCCCATTCTACAAAGCTCTTCTCCGACTGTAAGTATACAAATTCAAGGAACTGTCAACCCAAGTTTTGACTCTGCACTGGTGTATATCTAGTCCCATATGAATTATCTAATAAGTCCAACAGTTCTTAAAAATGAGATGGTATGTACACCTAAGCAGTCACAGGCAGGGGCAGTCACAACACTGTTGCCATGCTGGGGAGTTGCTAAAATAGTTGTTTGTGTACTGGATGTTTCTTAGGAATTATAATAATTTCTGCAAACAGAAATCTGATATTTGTCCCATGTGATCCTAATTCATGTACTGGTCTCTAGTTTTGTTGACCTGTGCCCTATTATAAAATAAACAACCGCAAAGGGTAGTTTTTCTTAAAAATGAACTTCATGAATTAAGTTCCTGAGTTTATATCCTCAGTTCAACATTTTTTTCGTTCGTAAATGCAAATGTATAATTTATTACTGATGCTAATTAACTGTGTTTAATTATATATTCAGTGGACCTGTAGTCATGTGCTCACAGTGAACTGATTTCTTTGTGATGAGGATAATACTTTGAAGCCATTGTAATTGGCACCAAAGGGTTTCATGATAAAAATAAGATGATATTTCGTAAATAACATGACATACTTGATAAGTTGTGATTTATATTTATTTTGAAAAGTCGGTTCCATTCTAATGGAAACACCACAAAGTGTATTATTTCAATGCACTCTAATGTGTTCTGAGTATTCTACCATGAAAACTCAGTGTATTAAATTGTAGAGTAATACATTGTTTCATCTGCTCTGGGTATGTTTGCATGTTATATACGGTGGCCAAAATAGAAATGTATGATGTGAAATTCAAATTTATTTTTCAGGCCAGTGTCACTTAGTGATCTGGAGTCTCTTGATGGTGAGTTTCATCAGTCTCTGCTTTGGATTAAGGAGAATGACATTACAGGACTTTTGGATTTAACTTTTGCTGTCACTGAAGAAGTTTTTGGTCGTGTCGCAGAGAGAGAACTGAAGGCTGGAGGACGTAACATTCCTGTCACAGAAAAGAACAAGAAGGTAAGCTTAAATGGTCACACTAGCATAATACAAGTTCATCGACCCAGTTTGATTTAACAGTGTCTCAAATTTTTAAAAATTAGTTTTTAAGTGATATTTACCTAAAAGAATTAGTTTTAAATGAGGTTAAACATATTTATTCAGAGAAATAACTCCCATGAGATTATTCACTATTTTAACTTATGTTTTAATTGTGAATTTAACTTTGTCAACAATTTACAATTCCTAGGGCAATTATAAACGATTTACGTCCAATTCCTAGGAAATAATTGCACTAGCCAGCCATGTTTTATGTCGATTTCATGTTGAGCTGAGTCCTTAATATCCATATGATATTTTCCCCTACCTTTTGCTCAAGAATTATTATCATAAAATATGTACTGACTTCCCACCTCAAGGGTCTGGGTTCAAATCTTGGAGTTGATAGAATTTTTCTGTAGTATCCTGATGCCAAATTGTGGTGCTTTGTGAAGAACACTTTAAGTGAATACACAGTCCATTGGATGGGATGCTAAAATGTGAACCCCTGGATACCTATCATTAATAATAGGCTAATTCTGATGCTGGTTTTCTGTCCACCCTGACCCCTCCATTCCTTCCTAACGCAAATAAATTACCCTCCTTTCTGTAATGGTGCCAATGAACTAAGGTTTCATTTGCCTCCCCTAATAATTAATATTAATGATCATAAAAAGGTTTATATTGACAAGCTTACAATTTGATTGGTAAGTAAGGAAAATATTTTATCATTGACTTTTATCACCAACACATTTGAAAAAGTCATCATTGTCATGTTCTTGTAATCTTTTTAAATATTGATTTAATTTTAAGTAAAGTTTTATTCCATAAACAGTCAATAATTTGGCTGTTCTCTCTTTCTCCAATACCTTCCAAAATATCACAGTCAAAGATACTTATTAAGAGATTTCTTCCCGTTGCATTTGACTTAAAAGAGATTTTATCAACATTTGCTCAAAGAAAGAGTAGTTTACTGCCATATGTTACATGATGTACGTGTGTTGTGCTAATATGCTTTAGTTTCCCATGACCATGATCTTCACTGGATTGCTTGTTAGCATAATTTCTTTTTTGAATGAAAAAACAGGAATATCTGGAGCGAGTGGTTAGGTGGAGGCTAGAGAGGGGAGTCGGGGAACAGACCGAGTCGTTGGTGAGAGGCTTCTATGAAGTGGTGGATCCACGGCTCGTCTCCGTGTTTGATGCCCGTGAGCTGGAATTGGTCATTGCTGGCACAGCTGAGATCGATTTTGCAGATTGGAGGAAGAACACGGAGTACAGATCTGGTAGGCATACCTAGTACCTAGCCTACCATAGTGGCTGGATAACTTCTGTTGATCGAAAAGAATTGTGGCCTATTCAGCATTAAATGCTGTTTTCCTTGTTCAAATTCTAAACATGTAGAAAACACTCATTATGAGACCTTCGACAAACGTATGCAGCAGGAGGAATTGATTCCAGCTTGTCAGTTCTGTTTCTTGCCAATTTCAGAAAGGGTTTATCGCATTGATAAAAGAATCTCATTCATTTTCCAGTGTTGTGCCAAATTTGTACTATTCATTCTGCCGCCAAGTGCATTGTAAATGATTTGTTTATTTAGTTTCTATGTAGTAGTTGACTACAACTTGGATGATATGCCATCAGAATTTTTTTGATTTTTAGACAAAGAAAAGAGTTTTTAGAATTTACGTGCAACTCAATTCCATTAATCTCAGGGTTTTATTGAATAACTTAATAACAAAGGTATTCACTTATTTTGTGTCAGTGTATTTTGTGTGCAAAAATGGCTAGCCGAAAATATTAATTAAACCAAAATAAAAAATGTGTTATTTTGTGTTAGTTCCTATAGCTTTCAATGTCTATTCATTCATTTTTATCACAAGTACTCTCAAAATGGCCATGACCACCAAAAATACACATGCTCTTCGATATTTTCCCTGAAAGCAAAAGTGAGGATAATCTCACAACTTCATTCCTCTTTCATTGAGTGAGATCATCAGAAGTTCTGAAACACCCTACTATGTGCACCTTAACCTCTTAGAATGGCATCTGCTCCTTGACCTTGTGGAGAGTGGGCCCCTGAGAACTGATTTCTGATTTCCATTACTGCAAATATCATATTTTAGGAACTTCTATGTTTTTAACTTTGTTTATTTTACATGAATTTGTTTATAAAGTTTGCGATTCATTTTAGATTCATCTTCCTTTTTCTCGCCTTAAAATTGTGTGAAAAGGATCCTCTTTAATATGATGAATACGGCATTATTTCATTATATTATGTGCTATCTTGCCCCACGAACGACAAAGATCCTAATAGAAATCCTGATAAGCTTGTAACTTTCAAGATGAAACCTCGTCATCACTATTCAATACATGTATTTTATCACCTGTAATGAGTTTGAAAAGGGCAAATGACTTAGTATGCACTGTGTGAAGGAAAGAGACATTAAAGAATGATAAATAGATAGATAGATTTATTCGCCATAGAACAATGCATAATTGTTTGGGCTTCGTTCAAGATGTACCATAATTTGTGAAATATGTACCGTATCATGTTTCTTCCATGTTTTGTGCGATGCAGTTAATTTTTTTTAAACTCCTCAATTTTTGGGAAAGGGCTCAAGATTTCTTCAGGAAGACCACTTATGTATGTTGGATAAAATTAAGCCAAGTGGTTTAATTTCAATTCCAATAACACTATATCTGTTTCTGTTAAAATCTCTGTATTAATTATCCCAGTTTCAAGCAAATACTGGCATCATCAAAAGGTTTTACTGAAGATGGATACAGAATTATTTGACTGCAGTATACATAATTTCCTCCAACTGGCTGCCAAATGTGTTGATATTAAGCACAAATATGTTAAAGTATGCTTGTATGTCAATATCAGAAACATGTAGGGAATAGATTTGATTTTCATTAGACTGATGACTAACATCCTTGTTCCACTATAAATCTAGATATTGATAGTCTCTTTCCTGTTGTGTGTTATGCTTAAGATTAATCCCAATCTGTAGCAGTTACAGAATGAGAAATTCATGCATCAGTGCACTAAATATATCTCATTTTCCTTTTTTCTAATCCCTGTAATGCATCCTTTCATTATTTAGGGTACCATGACAACCATCCCGTTATCCAATGGTTCTGGCAAGCCATGGAGAGGTTTTCAAATGAGCAACGCCTTAGATTACTCCAGTTTGTAACTGGGACTTCAAGTGTACCATATGAAGGATTTGCTGCATTGCGTGGATCTACTGGCCCAAGGAAATTTTGTATTGAAAAATGGGGAAAGCCTGATAGCCTTCCACGGTGAGTATCTTTTATGGAATGAAGGGCTTTATTTGTGTTGTAATTCTAAGTTGTCATGCAGAACCACCAATGTCACATTGATGATCAAAGTATTATATTTCTGTGATACAAATCTATTAGTATTTGGCATATTATGTCCTTATGGATTGGTCAGGATGGTGCGGTAGCTAGTGTACTACCTTCCCACCGAGACCAGGGTTTGAATCCTTGAGGCAGCAGATATTTTACAGTGGTATCCTGATCCCTACTTGAGCTGCTCTGTGGAGAGCACTTAGAGTGAGTCACTGTTCATTGGATGGGATGTTAAACTGCAAATTCCTTGGTGCCTTTCATTAAGATAAAGGCAATGCCAATGCCTGGTTTCTCTCCACCCTTACTCCTTTCCCATCCATCCCTAATGGTGCAAATGGCCTTAGCTGCCGCCTCCCCTAAAATTACCACTACTACTGGATTGGCATTTAATATAATACAAGGGGCAGTCAAATGAAAACTGAATAACCACTACAACAACCAGTTTGTATGCACCAAAAAGATTATAACCCAACAACTGCATGTACATGTGAGTTATAACTAAGCAGTTCTCCTAGCACAATGATGGCAGTATCAATACATAAAAAGCCAGCTTTTAGTGGACTGTGTTTTATGGTGGGTGTTCAGTTTTCATTTGACTTCCCTTAGTATTTGAAAATATGCTTACCTGTTATCAACTGCATTCATATAGTTATAGTGCTCCAAATATGTATCTCTTCAGAGATATGTTGTCCCATAATTATGAAATTTTGTGCATATTTTATTTATTTTTATATTAACGATAGTCTAGGAAGTGGCATTTCTTCAGTCACTTCATGAAAGATAATAATAATAATAATGTATTTCTTTATAGTAAAAAAGCATTTGAAACCCATGTTATGTTAGATAAGCAGGAGTTTTTACAAAATATTACATTCCATGTGTTAACATTTAGAGAATGAAAAATAAAAAACCATTGTTCTTATCCATCTGATGGAATCCAGAAAAGTACAAAAAACAAAATTCTATCCAAGGAAAGGTAAAATAAAGATTTATTTAAATGATATTCTATTTACAAAAAGCATTATTCTTTACTGTTGATCCATTTGCAGGGTATGCTTATGATTGATACAAAGCATTGATTGACTCCTCCAACCTCATCACACTGTCCCTAATATCCTATTAGATACTCATAAAATAGAGCGGAATTATTTAACTTCACTGAGTCACTGTACCTTTTTGAAGAAATTTGTTCCTTTTCCCATCCTCAGCAAACGTGATCTATTTATTATAAGCAGATCACTTTTGTCATTATTCTAAGGTAATCTTGAGATAAGTCATTATCCTAAGGTCTCCTACGCAACTCATCAGATTTGAAACTTGTCTTTGGAGATATTTCGTATCCTAATCATAACCACAACCTTTATTTATCATTAGATGGAATCTTACCACAATAGATCCTCAATAGAAAAGATATCCAAATGACATATCCTTTGGGGGAAGTTCACATTAGGGAATATGAAGTACACTGAAACAAACAATTACAGTTTTTTTCAAAATTAATGTGTATTTTTATGGTGTGTTAATGATGGAATAGAACCATCCAAATAAAAAATGACCTGCGAAAGAAAAATATCTGCCATAGATCCTTGAGAAATCATTCTGATTGCACAACCTTAACTTGCAAAGTGACTCTAAAAATTTTATATTTGGCATTTAAATATTAGAAAGCATACACGAAGGACATACAGGCCAAACAAAGCTCAGAGCACTCTCACAGAAGGCCCGTTTTGGAACTGAGATCCCAAGTCACTAAAATTGGTGTCTGGGTAATTTTTTGCATTCATATCCCTTCGTAGAAAAAGGACCCCCCTGTGGAAAATTTGAAAGTATTGCTTAGCCTCATATGTTTTAGAAAAACTGACCATTGGGGAAATATGGCTGGGATGAGAACCCTGATATGTGAAGTGAAGGAGCTCATGGCCCAGCAAGCATTTCTTTCCCATGCACCTCTACTGGTGATTTTACTTTACCTCCCCCTTTAAGAAGATCATCTGTGTATGATATCTTTGTCCCCCTGTATTTCTCTTGAAGTTTATTCTTCAAGCTTGCCAGAGTGATGGAAAAGAGAGCAAAGAATATGACAATGTTGGTTGGGAATTTAAGATGATTGCATATTCCTCACATTTCTTTAAATAAACAAGGTCATTCTATGTGTAGAAAAATTTAAAGTTATGACAGAATTCAAAAGCATTCTTCTCAATACGGACATGAAATAGAACCATTCATTTGGCTATTGATTCAGGAAGGTTATTTAATTTTGTGACTGAACTACATATACCAGTTCTTCGTATGGTTGAATTTAGGTTTTTTTATGGCTGAAAAGGAATCAATTTCTCAACTTATACTCAGTGATGGTGCTATGCAAGCTTATTTGGATGATCTTAAAGCCTCACGCCAGCCGTTAAAGTCTTTAGGACTTTTTACTTAACGTGATTGCTACACTGCAGCAGAAAAAAGTGTGTAATGTTGCCATCAATGATTATTTAAAAAAAATAAGGTTCCAATTCTGTGTGAGATTTTCTGGGAATTTCTCCTTAACTAGGTGCTTGGGTAAATTAAGTGCTACATCTGACTGAATCTTGACTTATTTTTTTATCTTATAATGATTTTTTCATTTTAAAATGTGTGTCCTGAAAGAGTTTTAGTTTATTATACATAGTCTGTTTCAGAAGATGTCCTCCCAAGAGAATGAAATTACATTTTATTTATTTATTTATTCAGTATAAGTCCGAAAACAGCACATTTTGGCCTTTACATCGAACTATTAACAAGGATAACAATGGTCATATTTACAAACACCCAAGCCCTAGATGGAGGGAAACTCACCCAGGCGGGAATCGAACCCGCGACCCTCGGAATGGCATACGAGGACGTTACCCCGCCGCCACCGGGGTCGGCCATTTTTATACCATTTGAACGAGAGTAGTTCAGTCGTAACCTGGGTCTGTTATCTTCAAAATGTCTTTGTCCCGTTATGGAACATGGTATTTTATTTCAAGGGTTATACTTTCAAATTGAAATAAAATTTATGTACAAGTTACTGTAAATGGTTACAGCAATGTTGGTTAAACAGCTAAAGGAATGATGAAAAATACAAAATTGCAAGCATAAAATTGCATCGCTGAACTATGGATATGTAAAGATTTGTATCACAAAGTTATGAGCTAATTGCTTCCAGAAAGAATAGGAACATGATCAGTATGACATGAACAGGGATGTGTCATAGTTAGTATTAAAGTCACATCTCTTAAAAAAACAATAGCACTCATAGATGTATATGTAGTCCTGGTTCTAAGTATACCACCTTCTGGTCTAGATTAGTGTTATGATGTTACATATAATTAAAAATTTACTTTAATTTCTGGCCTGCGGAAGAAGTTTCATAATAATATTTAATACGTTTGGTGAAACATAAATTGTCCTATATGTTTCTGTCAACATCATTTATGGCACACATGTTAACCGTATTACCTCTATGGTACTTAAATGTTCCTTTGAAGTTTAGGAGTCAAGTATTTTAATTTGGTCCTTATCTTATATTTTAGAACTAAAAGTTTAGTTGCAAAATTGCCATGATATAAATCAATTTTGCTCAAATTTATAGATCTTATTTTTCAAAAAATATCTTGATGAAAAAAGTGTCACTTCCTGATCTGCTTGATAAAAAAAGTCCTTTTGTCTTCAACACTATATAGGCATTCAGGTGTGTATTATTACTAAGTAATGGAACCGTGTTTACCCCCATATTTAATGTTACTTAAGGGCTGATTAGGCATTTCATTGTGGTGTCACATCAGTTCATTCCCTTGGCATTCAAATGCCGAAGGTTTCTATTAAATTGCGTGTAAGTTCAATGAATAAAAGTCCCAATGCTAATAATATATATTTTATCTTTACTCTTGGCATCAATGAAATGGCGTTGGTACCTTCTGGTGCTTCTCATGATGCCGTTTAGCACATGGTGTGTAGATCAGCTCTATTTGAAAAGTTTCGAGTGTGGTAGAATACTTATTTTATTTGCAGTTGCTTTAGTTGCATTATTTGGTTTAATTTCCATGTATTTGTAGTATTATTTCACTGAATGTAAGTGATGTACATATTGGTGAGTATACCAAGGTGTGGAGTGCGGCAAATGGATTTCAAGTCAAATTTAAGTAGGAATATTTGATGTATCTGTCGATGTTACTTTCTTGTTCACTTCTAGTTTAATTATGAAAGTAGAGAGCTGCATGGTCTTCAGGAGTACTCCTCTACTGTAATGAGATATCTTTTTCGTAGTGTAAGGATATTAAACTCTCCTAAAATTTTCAGACCAAATTGTTTTTTTCTTGTAATTGGAGATAGAAACCCTTGAGTTGAAGACTTTCTAGACTCAACAGCATGCCTCCATCTTTCTTATAAAGACAATCTGTAATGGAATAAAATAGTGTGAATTTGTTTTTTTCATCTGTGAATAAAATTGCTCGGAAGAACAGAGGCTCTCCTAGCACCTAATGACTGCATTATGTGGTTACCCTAGTATCAATGTTTAGGTAAAATTTTTTCTTGCAGTGTAAAATAAGTGAAATATGCTCATGACTTTATGAATGCGCTAGATAACGTAATGGTAGATCCTCTCTGTGTAATTGTTCTTAATGTGGAGAAATTTTTATGCTCTTATAATTCATCTCCTAGATGGCTGTACGTAAGTGTGATGGAACTAGTGTTTTCTTTCTATTCAGTGTCACTCCATATAGTATGAAGGTTGACCATGCAATTCCATAATGTATTTTTTTTTAAAGTTCTTGCCAAGGTGGATGCTCTAACCAGAATCATAATCACCATATCATTCAGCTTGATATGCATATGTAGTTGTACTGAAAGTTAAATTCAGCTGTGCCCATTCACAGCTGTTATCAGTTTTTGTTCAAGTGAATCACTCATTTGAGTAAAAATTATTTTCACTTGTCTTAACCTTAATGGTCCTGAGAAAAAAATTTGGTTCCTTCCTATTCCAGGTTTAATTAATGTGTGACATTTCTTTTCTTTCCAGTGCTCATACTTGCTTCAATCGTCTTGATCTCCCTCCATACCCTACCTCCGAGATACTCTACGAAAAACTTCTGCTGGCTGTTGAAGAGACTAGCACGTTTGGTATTGAATGATGAATGAAGCACACAGTCCCTTTGAGTCCTATGCTCATGTGAAAAGTGATCTTGAGGGAGTGAAGTTGGACATTATAAGGGAAGGGACACCACAAGTGAAATTTAAAAAGAAATTTATTAATATAATTATTATTAAATTGTTAATAGCTGATTTTTGGGAGTTGCTTGACATGGGGAAATGTTAATCTCATGTGCTCAAAAAAAAAAAGGCAGTTGGAGTTGAGTTCTCACGAGTCCATAAAATTTTTGAGCTATATATGTACATACATACACATAGGTAGGAGAACCATCCGTTGACTCAAGTGTGAAATACTTACATAAGTGATACCTGCATAAAATGAATGCATTGCCTTTATTGTCAGTAGGAGATAACCTGCACATATCTCCAATGTCTCTCTCATTCACATGAAACCTTTTGTGCCAATCACCATTTGTTTTTAAACGTAGAGCACATCAGTTATTCAAAAGTAAATCGTTTAAGACATGCAAAAAATTGTGTATTTTTGCAAGTTTTTGTGCGATGTTGTTTTTTTATTAAAGAAAATTTTGTTTATGTGTCAGTACATTGGAGTCATATTAGTTGTAAGTGCATATGATGTCCATTTTTGGATAAGCTATTATTAACTTATTAAGCATCAAAGGGTTATGAAGCACTTTTATAGTCTTCAAGATATTATATATAAATATATTGTCATTACATTAACAGTATTTTATAAAAACTGATGATAGATTTTTATAGGTTGTGAAAGCATCCAAAAGCTTCATTTTAAACATAATGTTCATGCTTCTCAGGCATGTCTCTGAATTGTGTATATCTTTGTTGAATATTGGCTGTTAGGTATAATTTGCACAACTTTTTGGCTGTGTCGCTTTACATTTTACAGTGCTCTTATGTACTTGATAAACAATCGATATCAATTCACAATGCAGCCTGAAAGATCTTGATATTTATTTTTATTTTATTGTCCTCAATAGCAGTATTTTACAGTTACCAGGGATACATCTGTGAATATGTTGATTTTGGAAATGAGTTTTGCATCACCCAAATAATTATCTTTTATCAGCATCAATTACTTGCAGTTGCTTAATGTATTCCCATGAGTCATAAGTGACTACTTCATTATTAGGTAGTTTTATTTTTGAAGGCTATGTGATTGTAGTGAGCTAGTCATTATTCAGGAATCACAAGGAATAATATGTTGTGAAGTGTGTGTGCACTGTTTGATTGTGATATTTACAATGTTTTGTTTTTATTTATATGTGTTAATTTATTTTTTCACTTATCAAGAAATCATATTTATGAAATCCATATTATTTAAGCATTTCAATAATTTTCAAGTGAACTGTAAAAGTCTTACTTATAGTCAAGAAATTATTCGATTTATAATAAAACTCCACAGTTGTTCCTGAATCTGTTATTTTTCTTAATTAGTACTTTAAAAATATTTTCTCACTTTTTTCATCACAAAATATTATGTTAGGAGGTGTATAGATTGGATATTATCTTGAAAAGAGCATTTATTTGCTGACCCTTTGGTATGTCCATGGATCTTACTCATAGTTTAAACTGTGCAAATGTGTAAGTATTATAAATCCATAAGATATCAAGAGGTATACTGATGTTGCATATGCATAATTGGTTTATGCAAATTAAGAGTTTTCATTTTTCTTAGTTTCTTGAAAGGAAAGTAATCCACTTACATTTTAATGTAATATTCCTGCTCCAATGAAATTTTGAATGGATTCATGTAGTTTTTGGTTACAGTTGCATTCCAGTCCTCCCCACTCTTATTTGCAGGAAACAGCTTTTGAGTAAAAGACAACTTGACTGAATTGTTTCTCTTTCTCTATATTCATGATGAAGTTGTTGCCTTCATGTAAAGATAAAGACATAGGGGGCTATTATTCAATTTGTTACTCTAGACATTGTGGATTTAGGAGTTCTCATGACCAACACAGCTCCAGTAGTTATCACAGAACTCAAAATAGCTCTTTTGGGTCTGGAATTAACCATAACTGGCTCTAACTGGAATTAATTTTGGAGTTTGGAATAATTTGATGTCAGGTCCACTCATAGGAGTAACTTCAGCAAAAGTTAGTTGTGCTATGGTGGTCACACATCAGTAGATTTTGATCCATTACGTAGTGGGCCGTTGGTGACACTGTATGTTGTGATCAATAAATATTTACTGAACCAGTGTCCACTAAGTCAAGCCTGAAAATATGAAATATTTGATAGCTCAGAATCCACGATGCTGAGGGATCGGCTGAGGCTTGAAAGGAGACAGATATAGGGACACTCACAATGTATTTTACTGCTGTACATAAAATAAGATTTTAAAATTAATATTTCCAGCTCCAAATGAAGTTGTCCAATATCTCTGCCAGTTGTTAGAGCTGCCATATAAGAAAAGGTGAACTTATGTACTCGGCATTAAATTCAATATCGAAAAGCATGCTTATTATAATGTGCAATAGTGCAACTTTATCTCTCAAATCATTGGAGTTTTGCTGTGACTGTTGTATGGTGTTCATTTAATCTGTATTTTGACATCATGCATATAACTTCTTTTTTTCAAATGCAAAACACTTTCAAAAAAGAAGGATATGCTGCCCTGACCTTTATTAATTTACAAGAATTTAGTTAAGCTACTGGAAGTCACCTATTAGATTTTGAAATTTTTATATTTTGGTTTTCATTAATATTTTTTGTATCATATGGAATATTTATAATATTAATTTATAGCCAATGAAATTTTAATAGTATCATTATATTTTTCTTATTAAAAAATATATATGTACCAGTTTAAAATCCAAGTACTCTACTAAACACTAGGCTAATGGAATCTTGGAAAGTTAACAAGGACCTGAACCATTTTTACAGTTTGCCAGACTTGGTCATGTTATGAAATAGAGTTCAATCCAGAACTGGATTCATTCTTGTTGCCAAGCATATATGCTGTGGTATTTATAAACCAAATTGGGAAAAAAACACCAAAATTAAGGATATTAACAGTGAGATGTGTAAAATACATGCACACTGACAAGAGTAAACAAGTTAATAAAAACAGTTTAAATGTTATTCATGCAATTGCAGGATGTGAAATTCCTTTACAATGAGTAGGAAAGCAAATACTTTATTTCCACATAATGTAATTTCATTTGTGACTGGTCTCAATTAATGCCTGGAAAAGATTGTTCAGCTTTCTACCATTCTCATTGGGAATACCTACTTATGTAAATAGTAACTATTTAGTCTCTATTTTTGCCTAAACACACTTTCCCTGGAATATTTCAAATTATTTCAAATTTACAGCCTCCATTGGCTGATATAATTTCTGGCAGGATGTTTCTCACACCCACCAATGATTAATTGCAACCATTCCATTCCACTGCATTCTTTCAGCGTTATCTGAAGTTCCAGTCTTAGTTCCTTTTGTGATCAGGTTGGAGCTAATGATCAAAACAAATCTGTTATAACATTATGGCAAACTCAAAATGAGATTAAATTTTTATAAGAACTGTCATGAAGCGGCGCAGAAAATATTAAAAGTGTTCAGAGAGTTAGGCAATACTGCTGCATCAGGGACAGTTTTTTAGCCTGTGTTGCTATTATAATTTCACACTTAGCTTTTTAACTTATGCATAAGCATGATTAGCATATTGCATATTGAGCATTAAGCATATTGTAACAAAGGAATAGAGATAATCAGCCAAAAAGTAATATCATGCTAAGGAAATACATTATGGGGTCATATATGTGCTACCTTTAAGTTCAAAACGGGTCTCCCTACTTAAAGCCTTAATAATTGTAGTGATATGTCCTTTGCCATTGATTCAAGCTTCTTTTGCAGTTGTCAAGACCTTTTCTTCTCTGTCCCCTCCACTACACAAGAAAAATTACCTATCTGCTTGGCAGCAGTACTCCATTATTGCTAGAAATATCTCTCTCACTCTTAGGCCTCAACCATTATGCATGTGGCAACAGAATAGAAGAACTTCACTCACTTATGTTTGTGATGTGATGTATCATAATTATTGGTTAGTCAATGAAGAATATCTACCAAAATTTCTAGATTAATGCTTGTAACTGTGTCCAGAGTAAAGGACCATGATCAGTACTTATTCCAGAGTATACACTGATGGGCTAATGTGGTGTGGGGGTTTGTAATTTAGAAACTAAATCGCATTTCACCACAGATCCAGGATTATTCAACTCTGGGTAGTTACACATTTATTTGCATGCATCAAAATTCAAGTTGATAACTAGAGAGCTTCATTCCATGTCCACACTATGCCAAATATTATAAAAGATACCTGAAAAAATGTGCCCAGCCCAATAACATAAGTCATGTCTGATTTTTCAAAACTTGACTTGAAATATCTACTAAAACAAGAATCATTCTGAAAGAGACTGTAATATCTTGAATACCATCTCAACCAATGAAACTTTACCGATTAATAAAATGCATAAGATGGAAAAATATAGCAGATACAACATAGCAGTATTGCCTAGTAAACAATAATGACTGATGGATGCTCTCTGCTAGGCATCGTTATGTGATGTCACAATAGAAGCAAACTCAGAGGAAATACTCTAAGGAATAACAGCCTCTTGAAAATAATAAAAGATGAAGAAATGGATGGGAAGTACATGCTACAGAGGTGGTCTAAGTAAAATATGCCAAATGGAAAATTTAAATGTAAGAAGTAAATGAAGAAATTTCCTGAAAGGAGAACAAAGTTTACGATATTTCATTTTTCCCTTGAAAGTTAATATTTGTTCCAAAAATTTTTATTGAAAGGCTCACAATTTGAGAATGCTGTTTTGTGTAGACTCCAAGCATTTTAAATTTGCCATAATTTAAATTTTTGAACTGATATGAACCGAAATGTGCTACGTAGTTTGCCTTCATTGCAACAGATGGAGTTAAGTAACCACATTTGAATTCCGACAACAGCGCCAAATTCTCGGGAAAGCACTTCTATGGTTCAGTTCAGGGAGCACACATCGTTACTCGTGCTGAAGTTTCAAACTCGTTTGGTGTGGTTGTGGGGATGCACGTGAATCGAGTGGTAATAGTGAACATTATCGCGTGATAGCTTGCCTTAACTTTGGTTCCAAACGGTTTTGAAGAAACACCTTCATCTGTGGGTCCACTGTTGCGTGCAACAAGTGGCGTCTTACGCCTAGTTCGTTACATACTTGTTTACTTAGTGAAAGAACAGGTTGTTCTAAGTGTTGTCAAACCGCAGCATTTCTGGTTTGCCCGTATGAGTCTTTGAATGTGTCTATTGACAGTATCCGGCGAGTATTCTAGTTGATAAAATGTCAAAGTTTAATAACGCCAATATGTGCATGAACTCGACTCGGGAAGGTTTGTTGTGTATTCCTGATGAACGAATGTCAACGTTGATCAAGAAGGAACCCATCACAGCCGAGTATCATGTGGAGCATACGCCGTTTGCAAGGTAAATCAGATCATTTCTCTCGTTTCTCCCAGGAATTAGTTTGATTCAGTGGTGTGGATGGAATTTTGCTTTCACTTTACGATTGTTGTTGTCGTTTGGTGCTGCGGAAGTTATAATTTTCGTATTCAAATCTCGCCAGTTACGCCACGCTTACTGTATGTAAATATTTGGATTACAAGTAGTGTATTAATATATTCATTTTTCTCTTATGCTTAATCCATTTCGCCGAAGTTCCTCTCGTTTATTGTGGTTACTTGGTTTCCATGGTTACTTGTTACGGCGAACGTGTTTTACCGTGTGATTAATGTCCAATTTAGTTTTGAAACTTCTGCCGTTCATTTACTATCTTATTAACCTAATAGGGAAGTGGATGATAAAATTCGAATATTTTCTAATTAATAGGGAAACTTTGAAGTTTTACGTAGACTAAAATGAACAGTTGACTCGTTTTAATCCTGTAAACTAGAGGTAAACGATTGGTCGCGACAATACCTTTCCTGAATGAACTTCTTGTTCTCCGGGATCGCCTTGCGATGAGTCACACTGGAAACTGTTATGATTTTCATTCTGGAAGAAACGAATTTAGTCGTAACCGTCTCCCTTTCTTCGTATTCTGTTTGGTAAGCAATTCATTACTTAAACTGCTAGGTACTGCGGCTTTTTGTCAAACTTCAGTTATCCCAGGTTTTTCTTCGATTGTGGATTTTTGGGATGTTATAAAATATAAGAGAACCGCTGTGCAGTTCTGCTATTTCGTATTTTCCTACTGAACAGTTTAAAGTATTTAAGGGAACTCGAACCTATGACTGTGGTTTTATTTGGATCCCCAAGTTCCCCATTAATTTTGTAAAATTCGATTAAGAAGACTTGGATCATCATCACACATTTTTTTTATTCGTTCTTTTCCGATTACTAAATCCAGGAGATAACCTTAGTATTAGAATATTAATTTAGTTAGTATATCTTGAACGTCTCGGTTTATGTGCTTTGGGAAGTAAGTGTGTTTAATTTATTTGCATGTTGCACGATTAGCAATGTATTTGTCCGCATAATTGTGTGTTATAAATTTCGATTTTGTAGTCATTTTTAGCCAAATTAATTGAATGCTGGCCAAGAAATATAATTTTCCTCTTTTGTTTTGTTTTTCCGAAACCAGACTTTTCATGGATCTGGAAGGTTAGCGAGTGTGCATTTTGTTGTAGAATTAAGTGGTTTCATGCCGAGGTCCTTCTCATTTAAAGGCAGTGCATGCGTGATAAGTATTGGTGGATACGCTGTGAGAAATGTGGGAATAAATTCCTAGTTGACGTACCTAGCAGTCGTGCGTTTAGGTTTCTAAAAATTTTGACTCCCTTCTCAGTTACCGCTTAGTGATACACTTAGCACACAATAGAAAACGGTGAAAGATGTATCGCTAAAAAAGCACCAAATTCCTTAGAATTCCGCCGTAAATAATTAGTTTAAACGAACTATGACGTAGTCTCTGCCTAATTTTAATTTCTTTGTCTGGCATCGCTATTGTAAGACAAAGAAACGTCGATTGAACGCGAGGATAAGTTTATTCATCAGTCAAATGACTTGCGATAGCTATAAAGCATACCTGAGTCAATCACTTGAAAATTGCCTAATTACAAGTGGCAAGTTGCATCGGTATTAGCATTAAACAAAGATATCATCCGACTCAAGTTCTTCTCTTCTAGTTTTCATGACCGTAATACCTATATTAAAGGGAAGGGATGGAATAATAGTTAGTTAGGTGCCTCGTCGCGGTAGTATTTTCATATTGCGTTACATTCCTGAATATTTCGGGGATTTATTTCTGGCAAATAAAGCGGAATATTCCCTAGTTTTTTCGGGGCAGGAATGAGGTTGTACTTTTGCGTCCTTTTGAAAGTTGCCTCCTCAATTGCCACCGGTACTCCCCCTTCGTAGTGAACGTAATATGTGCTATTATTGTGAAATTCCTGAGATGAGCATTAATCTCAGCGAATGTGGGACCTTGGATAAAAATGTGTTTAGTTATAAATATTTGATCATAAAAATAGTGTTGATTAGTGTTGTATATAGGTAAGCCATCCATCTGTGTTTGCTCAGGAGCCTGACTTCACCACTTGATTGCTCTAACGTTTTGGTTCACAATATCAGCTGAAATTTCAATAACATTTATCTCTTCAGGTACAAATTCTCGGCAACTTCCTGTGTTTCATCTTTTGGTGTGACTTAATCCCTATATTCATTATCTTGTGAAGTTCTTTGCAACTACTATGATGTTGTCGATATTTGTTAATTGCTCTAATATATTATAATTCTGTAGCTCCGAACATACTTCGAAATGTTTTTAATAATTAACGTTGTTTATCCTCGCCAACGAGGTTTACAAGAGCTATTAACTCGCTGTGACGTATTACTCAAGGTACTTGCTCGACCTCGAATTAATTAGAGCCTTTCGCCAATAGGTCGCAGGTTAAAGGTTGTGCCGGTGAAACTGATTGAGGCCTCATTCGTTTTATTTTTCGGATACTTGAGATAATTTAGCAGTTACCAGTTTTTTGAGTTTCGCCTTTAATAATTTTCATGTTACGTGTCCAGTTTTCAATATCATCTCATAAGTGAACCATGAGCTAGAAGCGTAAAGAAAGTTTCTTTTGAAGAAAATACATCATTTACTTGGTATAATAATGCTAATGTAAATCTAAAGAAAGTACCATCCGATTTGGCATACCGTGCCTTTTCGAGAGATTTTAACGGCCGGCACGTTGGAAGACTTATTTCCCATTGAAAAGTTCATCTTGTCGATTAATGTGAACGGACACATTGAGTCGCATTGGTAGGAGCAGTGGGGGTGGCGCTACGGTTTCTATTTCATAATTTTCTCAGTTTTTAGTGTTCAAGATCAAACTTTTTTTATGGTGAGCCCTCGGTCATTTACACACTTCTCGTTGTTGTAGCAGGGTATATACGGATTGCGGGTGTCAACGGGACGAGTGTTTCCGTCAGTAAAAGAAGTATCACGAAAACTTTAATATGACCTAAACTTTGAAACATAAGACAACTAAATAAGGAAATATGGTTAAAACCTGATGTTAGAGGCAGTCAAAATCGCCGAATATGACTTGAAAAAGTCATTGCGTTTATTCCTCTCAAGTTTAAGTGGCTCACCCCTGAAAAAAATAGGCGGTTTTCATTCAGAATCTTCCCTTGAAGCCATATAAAGCACTTCCTGAGTGATTGATATCTTAGGTGACCGTCATACTTCAACGGGTGCCAAAGGTTTTTCATCTATTTTGTTCGACAGTATCGATATAATTTTTATAATTTCCATGCACAATTTCCGGTGTTGACTAAAAACTTTGATTGAACGGCAGCAATAGGTTTATTGTTTTGAAATTTTATGAATTTCCAGTTCCGTCCAATTTAAAGGAAACTATCTGCAGTTTTGTTTGTTAGATGAATGAAATCTTGTCTAGAATGTAGTTTAGAATAGGGTCAATATTTATAAGTCTGGTGGGACTGTAATTTCTTAAAATTAGAAAAACTATATAGCGCTAGTCAGTCAAGAAAGGAGGAACGAACGAAGAAAATGGCATGTTGTTTGCCGCCGTGCATATGAAGTAATTACCATAGTCTAAAAGTTAACAAATTTTGGTTATGGTAATATATCATTTGATGAAGTGGTTGTCTGTGTTAATTAATTAACGCCAGAAGAAGAAAATACACTTTTCCTTACTTTTTAATTAGGTTCGCATTCATTTGAATCCAATTAAAAAATGAAGACTAAGACTGCTTAGTGCGTAAGGTGAAATACTTTTTCATCTCTTGTTTATAGAGAATGCATGCTTAATAACAAAATAATCATTTCGTAAGCCACAGTATTCACTCCTTGATGCATTTCCAAGAGATATAAGTTATGCTTTTTTGTTATAAGTCGGTGCGAATTCTAATTAAATGATATTTCGACGTTTAAAAAATCTGTGCTTTCGGACTGCGGACTACTAACTCTTTATTTTTCCCGTAACTCAGATTCATCGTGTGCACCTTATTGCGTCCACTCAACTGGCGCATCATATGCTGAAATGCTAATGATATATATTTTTTTCCTTATGTAATTTGCATGAGCTTTTTTTAATTTTTTCCTTACGAATGGAGGACCAGCTCACTCATTCATTCCTTTATGGGGTAATTTTTGAGGAACTCGGATCGGCTGAGATCCATGCAGACTCACTTAAACACTAAGCTAAGCTCAATCGAAGGGATGGATGATTATGCTAGAAAATCAATCAACGCTGAGAGCCGTTTTTTTCGCCTTCGCGTATTCTCTCCCCCTTTCCTTTGCCCTCCCTGTGAGGAGTGTTTGTTTTCTTCCTCCTCGACGCGCGCGCCGTAGGCCGGATTGATTGGACAGGCCGAAAATCATCGCGCTGAAAAACGGTGGAGTTGAAAAATTGACGAAAGGTTCGGCAATCAATCATCCCATCGCGCGTCGAATTCCTCCCCCGGTGTATTTTCGATTTGTTTACTTCCCTTAATCCTCGAACCGCAGGTTCGGAACCAATGAGATCGACCTTGAATTTTTGAAAAATACGTATCATATATATTTTAGTAGGTTCGCGTTTTTTTGTCAGTCTCCAGGAGGGAACGGACCTTGTCACGTCCGCGATTTTATTTCGCGACTCCATCCATCTCGATCTTCCCCGCCGGGGTAATATTAATGTCAGGAGTCTTGTTTCGAGCGATGGTTTCTGGGGGCATCTCGCGAAAAATTGCGGCTGTCAGGCGAGTTAACATCCTCGCAAAATTGCCCGTGCACTCATTCGTGTACGAAGAGGTTTACATTTCGCTTGTCAGATCGTGTTACGACGAATCTCTTAGAGATGGATAGGTGCAAATCGCTTTGTCTCGCCAACGTGTTTCTAATTGTACTGGATGCTCTCGCGAGGTGCTCGCTAATGCGTTTTCCGCGAATTCCATCGCGCGCGATTGGTGATTTTGGATTTAAAATGGAGTAAAATTACCGCTTCGTGGTCATTGTTGCGTGAAATCAACAAGAGTTGGGCCCGGGGGGGGGGGGGGGGGGGAGCGTCGATCTGGTTGATTGCCTAATCGGTGGTTGCTGCTAATTTTAATGGCGGCGACGGGCAGCAATTAGCTATGCAAAATCTAGTGACGCACGATCCGTGGAAATCGCTGTTTTATAATGGCATCCTTAGGCATTTGGATGCGTTGGAGAACTGTCCTACAATTAGTTTTGGTCTGCATTATAATAACATAAGCTATGTGGCCACGATAGAGTTCATTCAATAATTGCGGAATTAAGAACACTTTGCTGAGACTCTAATTGTTCTTTGAATATATTAGGTCTGTTTTGTTTTACTGTTATAGGTTTCTACAAGATGTGGTATAATGAAATGTGATTAGTTGAAATTTATCTTTGCCTCCCATTCGATGTCTTTACTCTACGATGTCATGGACCATTTTTTCCTTCACTCTCTGAGTTGTAACTTCTTTCATTAATTTGGCATATTTCTGGGCAGTTTAAAATTAATTTTCTAAGGCGTTTTGGCACTCCATAATTGGAACTTCAGCAAGGGAGAATTTGCAATTGGTTGGGCTGTGAGATTTTCATTTTAAAACTACGACCTTCGGAATGTCGTCTGTCGGCAATACATTGACATGAAATTTTCTTTCATATCCAGTGACACCAACCATGCCATAACTAACTTATCGCCCAAACAATGATTTCTACAAGATCATTCATATCATTAATAAACTGGTAATATATCGATGTATAACATATCGATGATGATTATCTACTCGAGATGTATCGGTTCATTATATATTGGTCGGTCAACTTAGAAAACTAGTTCATTCACCGTGAGTGAAAAACAAACAATACATTTGTTGACTACCTTAACTAATACATAAGATTCATGACACATCAGTTTAAATCTGTTTACTCCTTTCGAAATGTATGGAAATCTTGAAAGCTTTATTCAGCTCGTATTTCCCGCTTTTGTGCCAGCTTATAGTAAGTACGAAGCAGGTGACCCCAATGTGTCTACCAAAGTTGTTTTCCACATTTGCTACTCCATCCAAAATCTTTCCCATAGATAACATATTATCGAGGGCTCCGCGATTAAGGGGTTTGTGGTTACAAAAAACGTTCGCTGAAAGTGTGTACTTCCTGGGCCATGTGGAAGGTCCAGTCCTGTGTTAGCAGACCTACGACGAATCGCCACGGATCGTGGTCGGATGTAAATTATAAATTTTAAAATAATTGGGCAACATGTAGGGATATCGATCGAACTTCGAGGTCGAATCGAATCCTCAACCCTTTTCCAATCTGCTTGTTGACTGATGACTGCCAACATGCCCTCCCCGACCTGGTAAATGTTAGGTAAGTACCTAACTACAAGACGTTAGGCGCCCGCGAGTTCCGAGAGGGAGGTCACTGCGGTTTCCCTCCTCTCGTTTTCGTTTTTAAATGCCCTACCCATCCTTTTATCCTCGCCCTGCGGTTTGTTTTGATGTGGCCCGCACCGCGCGCTCCCTCTTCCTTTGGGAGTGCGTGGGGGCAAAGGAACGGGGTTACCCCCCACCGCCGCCGTCCGAGAGTGAAGCAGTCTCGTGAAAGGGGTTGTGGAGGGAGAGAAGGAAGGTGGGACCGAGTGTGTTTGCGCGAGGGGGGAAGGGACCCCCTTCTTTTTCTTGCGACGGGACAGGAAATCTTGACGCAATTGAGCCGGAAGAGAACTTATATACTTGCTTACATAGAAGAAAAAATAAATTAAGTAGAGCTGCAGAGGGAGAGAGGGAAGGTGGGGGAGGGTGTGAGAGAAGGGTCTTTAATGGAGGGGGGCGTTCCTTTTCCATGTGCATATTCTTACATATGTATATAGTGGTGTGCGAGCTCTCCAGTGTCGGCGGCGGCTCTGTTAAAAGAGGGAAGAGGGGAGGGCGATAGGGCGACATCCTGAGGCGAAGGGAAGGCGTCGGAGGGGGGCCGCCGCGCGCGCTGTAAATGTCTCTCCTCCGTATGGATTGTGGGGGGGGGGAGGGTTGAGGAAGTGGGCGGGCGGTCGCACAGGAACCGGACTTCCCTTGGCCGGAGGATGGAAAGAGAGGGAGAGAGTGTGTCGAAAGGGCGAAAGTGGTTGGGTTGGGAAGGGGCCCCCGGTCACCCTATCCCTCCGTACTGATTTTGGTAGTTCACAAAACTCGATAGCACAATAATTTGTCAGCATTACAGTAATGTTACATTTTTTTAATTTCCCTATTAATATTTGGCGGTAAATTTCTTTCCGTAGTTCTCTACCAGTTTCCTTTCGTCTTTGAAAAGCACAACTTCCAGTCAAACTCGTTTATGACTAGATTCGATAATTTTTTACCATTTCTCGAAATATCCGTTACTCATTGCATGCGACATGTAGAAGTGTGTTATATATACTGCGGCTCTCTTATTTTTTCCACACACGTGGAAGTTTATACCAGTTCGAAATCGTCGTTAATATCGGCTAAAATATCTTTAAAATACCCGTAAATTGGGAAAATTCAGAGATCGGGAAAGGCATATTAAAGGGACAACGCGATAATTTTGTTTTGACAGCTAAGCTTTATTCTTTCATGCGGCATTAAGATTTGTTTAGCATGCCTGTAAATCTCTCAGATACAATAATAATTGTAGCCGTGTAATGACACCCATGATTTCTTATCACCCCTTCCCTGCCTGCCTCATGTCGTTATTATCTTGCTTTTCATGTATTAATGAGTTTCACTGTCCGTAAGTACGTATTATCCTGCAATATATCAGTTAATTTACTATCCCACCGATACAAAATATAAGAAATAATTGTCCAAAAGTGATAGATTCAACTTCTCGTTCCTCGCTTCGCTTTCACAATGAAACCAAGGTTTAGTAGACGAATGAGTTGTTAATTTATTTTTGTTGCTCGTTGTCCTTGGAAGGTTGTCCTTACCATTAGGGTTCCTCGTATGGGTAGATAAATATTTTAAACCAAGAAACTGTAGTTCGTATGAGCGGCTTTAAAAATTATTTCCATTATTTAAATTATTAAACCATTCCATTGGTATGAAATATTTGAGCTACGTTTAATTTTAATGTTGCATGATTTGTATGGCACCCCCTGCCACACGCCCTAGAGGTGGTTTGCCGGTTACAATGTAGAACCAGACTAGGCGAAGAAAACAACCCTGCAGTCGTGGCCATGTTCAAACGATGTCACCAGCCGTATCACGCTCGTGACATCCCACGATGATGCGTTAGAGAAATGTAATACTGATGTTCCATTTCATTTGCCGATAAGCCTTCGCTTTATCTCTCTCTTCATGCAACAAGAAATAAGAACTTAAAGAAGATCATTCTTTGTGTCAAATGACTACCGTGTCTCAGCGATTTTTAATCGATGAACGTTTTGAATTAAGTGGTGAATCAGCATAGAATATGGAGGTGATAAACGCGATTGATCATTTTTCTTCGTCCCGTTGCGTGTCGAGTGGCACTTTGTTATTTGGAGTTCCATTCAATCGTGTCATATTTTGTCACCCATACCTACCCCTGGAGCATAATTTAAATTGTCGATGGAGTGTGTTATTAGTCGCGTTAATTCTCCCCAGTTGCAAATTGAGGCTGTATAGAAGAATTTAGCACCTTAACCCCTCGGAAATCTTCCGTGACTCGGATTCATTTGTCGCCTTTAACGGATTCCCTCCATTCTTTCTAACTGCCTAAACGGTGTAGGCAATTTTCTTTCGCGTCCGTAATATCCTGTGATCAACGATTAAAACGTATTGTTAAAATCTCAGGCACATTAAATATCCACTCTTGACAGGTTATTACGACTCTTGGCCTTGGTATGATCTCCTTCTCTTCACAGGCGCCGTTCCCAGAGTTTGTGAAACCCTGTGAGTTGCGATTCGGCTCCTCTCTTTCCTTAATCTGTCCTACTGAGCACAGTTTCTCTTTCGTCCCGGCCATAATTAAGTTTGAATCTTTGCATAGGCTTAAAAGTGATTTGAGAATTATTTCCTGAGACATCATTAAAAAGTAATCAAATAATCATTGTTACCCTGTCGTTGAAGTTTTTCGTATATTGTCATTTAAGATAAATAAGGACATGTTGGTCAAATATTACATCGGCAGTTTTTCTGGAAATATTCCAGGGGACTCGTTGTCGAAGAAAACCAATACATTTTATTTTATGACAATCGTGTGTTTTCCGCCGTTCTCTTAGCACTGATGTTTTACATAAATGTGGAAGTTTTTCTGGAAAATGCGAACGAGTTCTATCTTATTCCGCCTCGGTTTAAACTAACTTCAATGTTATGCCATTGCTTGCTTAGAATTTCACTGAGGAAGTTTATTTTGATCGATGCTCCAAAATGCTTCAAAAACTTTCATTCAATTTTACCATTATCAGATGTGTTTGTGCACGTCCAACTGGTTTGATTTTAATTCCTTTTCAAAATCCATTAATGCATATTTGAACATGGAGTTTAAGGAGATACCGTAAGAGTATTAATTCTTGAAGAATATTTCCGTCGCATATGTGTTTTTTGTTCATAAAATTATTGAAAAAAATATTTTTTAACTAAAAATTCTGAATTAATTCGAGCACTTTAAATTGGTAATTTCTGATTTACCATTAAAGCTTAGACAAATTTTTAACCTTGTCCAACCGCATATTTCCAGAATATGTGCCGCGACACAAATAGCATAACAGAGAATAATTATGTGCTTCCGATAAAAGGGATTTCGCTTTTATTCCAACGCGTGCTTCGTGAAAACATAGATAACCTTATCTCTGCCTTGATTTGCCGAAACAATGACGAGGAAATCATATTTATGGAGAAAGTACAAGACAATCCCCTTAGTTTTTCATGCCATTTTTCACAAAGGAAAGCAGGAAGGACGCAATACAAATTATTTAAAAAAAATCCCTCCCTCCCCCTTTCTCTCGATTCTGTTTACCCGTTGTACAGGTACCTGTATTTTCCTTGCCCTCAATTCTCGTAAGTTTTGCAATCAGAAATGGTGGAAAAAATACATCCGCTACGTCAAGCCCTGCCAGTTTTTGTCCGTCTTACCTCAGGTAAAGCTCCGACTTTCATAATTTAGGCGACTTCACGGATATTGGCGTGCTTTGTTCGTCTGATCACGTTCCTGGTTCGTTTTTCCGTCGCAGGAAGGGGCGTTTGTCACTGGAGCACTCACTGGCTTACGCTTGACTTTTAAGGTCGCATCGACATTGTTCTCCCGAATTTTCTCCATCTTAAACGATGCGCCCC
Organism: Hetaerina americana; assembly: GCF_022747635.1. NCBI lineage: Eukaryota > Metazoa > Arthropoda > Insecta > Odonata > Calopterygidae > Hetaerina > Hetaerina americana. The sequence continues at coordinate 77,040,019 of NW_027286985.1, forward strand.
GTCGAATTTTTTCTCCGAAATTCCTTTCTATATCTCACCTTAAATATAGTGCCTTGGGTGAAACTGTTTGTTGTTGTTCTTTATTCAGGTGATTTCATGCTACGAATTTGAAGAGGTATTGTTATATCTGAGGTAGTCATGAGTGCTATATCAGTCGTTTAAATATGCTGAAGGAAAAACAATCCTTCATGTGCACGTTTCCAGTGTTCTCTCCCTAAGTACTCCTAAAATTCGAAAACCAGACGTGCAAACTCTTGCAAACCTTGGGTGCCTTACTATTAAACGTGGGAAGGTGATGTGGACTGGATGAACTTGACTTCCCTCTCCCGCACGTTTCATAAAATAAAATTTTGTATCTCTGACGTAGTTTTTTATCACTTGCTGCTGCTTTTTCATCTGATGTATTCCATTTTTTTTCGCTTTAGCCGCTTGAAATTGTGGATGATTTACTTTTAAATCGTAAGGTGAAGATTATAGTACTAAATGACTGTCATGAATGTTAGTAATAATATGTATTTGAGTTGCAGTTGGTGTATGTGCTTTCTCTCCCGAGGGAATCATGGTTGATTGATTTGGTTTCTAAAGCTTTTGTCGATGTCCATCGCTCCACTTGGTAATTCCTCGGATATTTTCCGTGCACAATAGAGATCTCGAGATTTTCGCTCGGAAGAAAAATGTCGTCCTTCGGGCGCCTCATGTTGTTTTTTTGACGTTGGCGTGTGCATTTTAGCATCTAGGGAATGTGCAAGAGGAACAAAGAATCGGATGCCTAGCCGAGTTACCCAAGGAAGGGATACTCTCTCCCTCCTCCTCCTGGAAGTCGCCCTCTTTCCACCCGTCGAGTCCTCTCATAGGAGTCCATATTACTTTCCACCCTTCGCGTCCTTTTCCCTCTCCCCTGGTCTCCTTTCTTTGCGCCCTCTTCCCATTGCTCGCGATCCACTTGTCCCCGCGCGCCCTTGCGAATAATCCCTCTTCCCCCCTCGGTCTTATCTCGCCCAGCTTGGCGACCTATCTCGGGCGCAGGCACGTTCCCTTAGCAATCTAGGATCATGGCTGTTTACCGAGAGAATCCGGTCTCCCAAGATTGTCATGGCAATCCTCTGTCTGGTTTTTTTTAAATCTCCTAGCTCTCGAGAGTTGAGAAACCTCCCGAGTTTATAATTTTCTTTCATCCCCTCGCTCCGGCGGTGTATTATGCGCGCATTTCGACATCGGGTCTAGCTTGTTTGTTTATATGTTGTGCGAGTGGTGACTTAGTGGTCGCTAGTCGACCTCCTAGGATCGGCGTCGGACATTCTGATCCTCGCGGCTTTTGAATGTCATTTAAAATTCTCTTTATTGTTAAGCGGCATCCTTGGTATGTGCCAGTTTGGATTGAAGTGAATAAGTTGTCTTGCATAATCGTTCTAATGGGTAAGAAATTGAATTGCTTCGCTTTTCCCTCATTCCACGGGATGACCTAGCTATTATATACCTACTTGTAATTGCCCTGAATTTCTAAACCTCAATGCCAACACTCATTGTCGACCTCAGCGATTGTTTGAACATACTTGAGGGTTGTGGTCAAGGTTTACCGCATCTCTTGATGACAATTGTTTGCTTTTTTGTTAGAACTGGGCTCTCACTTGAGACAAATGGATTCTATCTTGTCCATTATTAATCGTTTCAATGCTAAAGATGCGTAGGAAGATTTCCTGGGCCGTTTGATGGTTAGGCCTCCATATTTTTAATTATGAGTGCTTATCTGTGGTTCCTATTTCAGTAGTCTTTCCTTAAATCGCCAAGGAGTAATGTCACAAGCTTTAGTCATCGTTGTCCAAGGAAATAACCAGCTGGTGCCGATCAAAGTACATCTTAAAAATTAACTTATACGTGGTGTGGGAAAAGTGCAACTATATCCACAGATAGGATTAAAACCAAAGTCGCTCTTTTTGTTGCTTTGCACAGTTAAACACAGGTTTTATTCTATTTTTATATAACTTTGTCAATTATTTGACCGAATCATAACTCCAAAATATAAAACAGGTATTCACTGTTAATATTTCCCTTAGGTCCGGTGAAATTTTAAGTTGAATAATTTAGTGACATACACTAAAAGAATACTTGATCGACTTTGTTTTTCCGAATAAATATGAATGAAAAGTGAACGAGTCTTAGTGGGCAATGACTCTTGTCTTCTAGCGTCGACTTCATGCACTTTCGGTTAGGTGTTACACGCTTTAACGGCGCAATGAGGAATATATACGTATGTCCCTCGGTTCTAGTTCAATAAGCCCTGAGAAATGGCTGTTGAGGACACAAAGAAACCGGAACGATGAGGCGACCGTTGCTTAGGCCTGCCGTTCTTCATTCTCCGGTTTTTTCATCTATAAAACGGTTCGATGGGTCTTTTAAAATCCGCATTCACTGCGGTAGTTGAAATTATAAAAAAATGCCGGAGAATAAAAATGCATATCTTCCTTCTTTGGCATTGAGTGCAATCATATTGTGTGATAGGTCAGGGTTCATTGTGCAACAATGCTCGAGCAAGTGAGGAGCTACGTAAAAAGTCGACCATTGCAAGCTGTTGAGGATTGATCGTTTCCCCCCATCGAACCGGCCCGCTTTTTTAGCCTCTCCTCTATGCCACCTGCTTATTTCCCCGCAGGGCGGTGACGTTATTTCGCTATTCGATGACGTGATTTAACTATTCGATGACGTGTGAGGCACGGATAGAAAAGAAACTCCCAGCTCCTAAAAGTTGCGAATTAAAATTAGTACGTATAACTGCATTAATTTTTACTTCTGGTGCTGTCCTTGATTATTTTCTTGAACATTTTAGGTCCTCTTTTGACACTCTTCAATCTGTGTTAATTTTTTTTTGTAAACGCTTGCTCTCATTCCTGTCTAATTGCATATTACGTGTGCCCCCTCCCCGTCGAAAGAATTCCAGTAATGCAGATGATTATATGGTCCATTCACGCTCGCTCTCTCATGATAGTGCGCTTCGGGCGTGAGCATTAAAGACTCCTTTCTATCTAACTTCGAATATTAGCTGTGGGTCTGTAATACGATCACATGGCATAGAGTAATAGAAAATAAGCATTAGATGAAGGAACAAAAATCCCAAGCATGAACTCTCTTCTATCTAATGATTAAAGATAGGTTTTTGGGTGTCCTTAACGTCCGTTGCTTTCCACCTGTCCCCAGAACTTTCTTTAGTTTGTTGCATATTATTTCCTTCTTCGGTTCTTAGCAATTTCACCCTGACTTCATGCTGTATGAAAAGTGTATTCTCTCCCTTCCTCTGTACTGCTTATTTCTGCAAGCATTTTCCCTTCTATCTCTCTCATTTATTCTCGCTATAGAATCTCAATACCAGTCAACATTTCCTCCACCCACTTTTTCTACCTTTTTTGGATTTTAACTAACAACTTCCTCTGATTTAAAACTTCATTTGTTGCCTTCTCCTCAGCTCAACTTATTTTGTCCATTCTCCTACTCACCCACATCTCAAAAGCTTCCAATATAAACTCTTCATACTGCCGCAAAGACAAAGAAATTTATAGCACGCTACGTTCAGTATTTGTGTTTGATGATTTATCTTCAGATCTTGGTGTTGCTTTTTTTGATTCTTATCTTTGTGCAAATACTTGTACTAGTTTCGCCAACGTATTCCTTCTCCCAATGTCACCACCAAAATAGCCATTTTCCTCTGAAATACTGCCTGAATAATTGAACTGCTCCACTCGCCCTAATTTATTCCTCCAATCCATGGTGCAGATAGGCGCGTGTGTTTACACGTATCAATATATATATATATATATATATATATATATATATATATATATATATATATATATATATATATATATATATATATATATTCGGATGTGTAAGGGCACAATAGTGCGGAAATGGCCCAATACGCCCGTGATGCGCCTTACGGGTTATTTCTTAGATGTGGAATATTGAGAACCTCTTGCTCTTTGAGAAGCAGACGAGGTAAATCTTAAATGTGAGCTCCAGCTTCGAGATACGTGTCTCCGCAGCTTCGTCGGCCCAACGGTCGCCGATGAAAATCCCGTGGTTGCCCACCCAGTCGCGCGAGACTGTTTTGGACCTCCAGGCGACCCTGATTTAGGTCGCTGTTTAAGGTCGTGGCAGGCTCCTGCCCCAAGGACGCTCGAATGCCGCACGCTCCGATATTAAAAATCTACTATCGCACGTTGTTCCTCGCCCGTCACGCGTCGCCAATCATTCAATTGAAATTGCAAATCACCACACTTCCCCGTTTTGTGCTGCCCAGTGACTTCCTCTTGCGAATTCCGGCATTGTTCGTCTCTCGACGCTCGATGTAGTTCGGTAACCGTGTTTATTGCCCCCTGGATTGGACGAAGATTGATTTCATTGGTTGTAAATCGCTTGCGTGAAAGGTGGGTGAGTGAGCACATGACTGCGCGGGGTGAATTATATCCGATATAGTGATGAGGTAATGAAGGAAATATGCTACTTTCTCCTCTGCTAGCCCATAAGTCGAATGTGTGGCGACATTTCGGGATTCCTCTTAGAATATATTCGTAAGAAAATAGAGAAAAAAATGTCCGGTTGGTGAACGACTGCCATAGAGATTGCGAAGAGTCACTCCTTTGCTGCGTGAATTGTAATGGGAGACCCTCTAAGCTCATCGTTAGATTAAAATTATTACGTAGCTCTCAGTCTTGTGTTTTTACGCACATTCAAGCCTCACATAACCTGACAGGTCGGACGATAATGATGACAAAAATAGATATCACCTATCCATGTATCTTAAAAATGATGAAATAGCATTGTGAGCTGTTATAGTTGCTCTAGTGATAATAGTGGTGGAGTTCGATAGATAAACATTTCGAAGCAGCTAAGCTGAACATTTAAATGCTGTCAAGTACACTAAATTACTGCACGTTCTTCGAAAAGCGATTAAGTGCCATATTAAGAATAGAATGAGAATTGTTTCAGACCATGTAAGAAGTCTCCTACTTTTATATGTAAGTTAGTGTTTTAGTACCTTGAGGGACTTTTTGCAAACGAATCCTGGAAGAGGAGGCTAGTCCCATGCAGGATACCCAAAGAGTCGCTCAAGTAAAGGGGTAAGGGAAGAGTGACTACCTGCCTAGGTTTGACAGTAGGTTCATTACTGTCCAACCGCTAGGTTATAAAGGATTGGTTCATCACTCTTACACAGTTCACGATCATTAGTGTGTTCCTCTGGCAAATTGACACCTCTTTCTTTTTTAATCATCTAAGCTTTCATACTTGTATCCTTTAGTACTAGGAGCCCTCTGCGGTGACTCGTGGGACATTGTGCGCTTACATCTCTTGTCGAGAGTAGAGACGTTGATTCTTTCTTGAGCGCAGTAACAAGCTCGCTTGCGAGATTGAGTCATGTTTTCCCCCTTTTTTCCCCTCCCCTTGCTCATCGTTTATGCGGGGAATGCGGTCTGACGGATTCCGTTTTCCCTTGCGAAAAATCAAGTCTCCTCTCGCGGATTTGGTGCGAGCCAATCTTTCGCCTTTTATTTACTTTTTTATGAACTTACGTTCACAAGCCTTCCTTCCTCTCCCGTTCGCTCCCACCCTCAAGGTAAACTTCTAATGATGCTCTTCTCAGATCCGTCTCAGTTCCATCAAATCGTGACGTTTCTGCAGGAGCGCCTTTTCGGGGTCTTCATGGGAAGTTGCTCGTGTTTTCATCAAGATCCAGTAATTTTAAAATTTAGAGAAGGTCAAATAGGGATATTACATGTTGATTTCTACGAGTTACGACCTGCTCATAAACGTTTGCTGATACATGGTGAAACCGGAGTGCGGCGGAAAGTGACTTCTATATCTACATCTGCATACCTGGAACCCCACAAGCAAACTTTAGTGAGTGTAGCAGGGGATGATTCCACACCGGGATCATATCTCCTAAGTTTATCATAACGGTGCTTTACCGAAATAACTGCTCTTTTCTACTCATGAACTAATTCAATAATCAAACCGACTTCGTAAGGATTCTATGTATTGGCATGATCCTCGATACGATTTCTAATTAGCGAATTTTTGCACCGTTCCCTCCTCCCTCTCTTCACATTTCCCCAATACTCTTCTAATACATCCTAAGTTTTTCAGTTTAGATGGAGAGATTTGTTTTAATCTTCAGCTGGAACCCCAACTCTTCCGATCAATTGTGGATCATCCCGTAAATTACTTTTAAAATTCTTGGAACCTGGACCATGGAGCCCGTACGTGGAATATGCTTCACGTAAGGAAATTGTGTTAATGGTGTTGGCGGCACTTTGCCTCCGGGAATGCTGTCATTTCCGGCGTGTTTAATGTCATGCTTGATTGCTGTTCGACACACGTCATTACTAGGAGTTGTATACAATCATCTCTTTTAGATCGAAATCTTTACCTCTTCTGACGATTTTCCTCGAGGTGGCCGGAAAAATGGCGCCGGTTTGATTTACAAGGCCTCCTCAATGCCTTGTCCTTGGTCGCGGGAATAGGAATACATAATCGGCAGGAAATGCGTTAGGAGTGCGTGGGAAGAGATTTCGGGTCGAATTTGCTTCGTTTCGGCGGGGAGCGGGAAGAAAATTAGAATCTTCCGGTGAATGTGTGAGCGAGGAGAAACTTCCATTTAAAATTTTTTCCGCGTGCTGATTAAGCTTCTGATAAATATTTTAGGAGAAAACAAATTTTTAGGAAGTTCGTCGGGATCGATTAGATTTAGCTCTCTGGAAAACCGTGCGTATATAGCCAATTTGCAGATTTTCTTCGTAAAACTTATCGTTTTGCGGTTTGATCACTGCTTAATATGGTATTAGGAACATATTATTTGTAATAATCCCCTTATCACGTCGTAATGGTTATTACTGGCAGTTGTGTACCGGCTTAGTGAGGGTTTTAGATGGACACGGACAATACACTCTAGTGTACTCTTAGCTAATAAATAACATGACAGCAAAATATCCGTAAATACCATTTTAAAGTTACTCATTCTATAGCTCTCGATACCACTCCTGTTAATTCCGTCCAAAATGCGTGTTCTGATCCTCCTCCTGACTCATCCTCCCAGGATTTTTTCTCAACGTACGTTTACCGCCATTCTCAGCATTCTATAGCCGCTAAGTATCTCGTACATCCATTTATCACGCCTTCAACTACATGCATCCATCGTTTGTGTTTAATTTCTTCTATTTCATTTCATCAACTCATCTCCTCATGTACATATTTCCAATCTATTCTTACATCTACATCTACATAATACCCCGCAAGCCGCCGCAAGGGCGTGTGGCGGGGGGTGTTAGGTCACCAACCGTAAAAAGGAAAAATACCACATGCAAAAAAAAACAACACGGAAAATTACACCCACAGCAGCGCACACACTCATGCAAAAATCCCTTCATCCAATAGTCATGCAAACACATATACCGCAAAACAACTAAAAACTGCACCCCATGATGCAGCACGAAAGCCATCCTACAACACGGAAGCCAGGACACAACAAGCAAGAATGTGAAACATCACTACCACATGAAAATGCACCACAAAACAGTGAACACTCTCTGAAATTGTTGCATAGAAGGATAATACTTCTTCGCTGGTATAATGAAACACTACGTCCTAACATTGTACACGTTAGTAGCAATCTCAGGTTAATTACTAATGGCACGGTGGTATACAGGGAAATAAGCTGCCAACTAGATCGTGAGCTACTCTCTGGAGACTTGGAGACAATCTCGGATTGGTGCAAGAAATGGGGATTAATGTTTAATATAGATAAATGCGCAGTTTTGAAATTTTGGAACAAAGGAAGTTGCGAACGGGAAATAAACAACGAAATTGAGGGTTCGGTACTAACTACCACCAATCAAGTTAAATATTTGGGGGTTTTTCTAACACCACGCCTTTCATGGGGAGCACATATCAGGACAATATGCGGATCCGCTTTAAGGATTACCTTCCTGCCTCAGCGATTATGTTTCTTCATCATAAAAAACTGCGTATTTAAGTTTTCGCTAGTCTTTGTAGTATGTAAAATGTACTATACTTCATGTAATTGTCAACAACTCCCGCATTTTTGTAAAGGCTTTTACGTATCGCAATTCTTGTTAATGCTCCTACCGTTCAGCTAACCCTCATCAAAAGTACTTTCCAAATAGGTGAGGGGTTTTACCTGCTCTAGATGGCGTCCCCCAACTGTGTTCGTTTGCCTATTTTGTTGAGAATTTAATTACGTATGTTTTCGTATGATGAATTCTCTTCCCACGCGGGCAACACTGCCGTGTTGATTGCTTGCCCTAAAATGGAATAACAAGTGAAGCTGTATCTTGAGAATTTCATTATTCACTTTGTGTTCTTTATTTTTACCGTGATGATTGATGATTATCAAAAGTTATAAGCAATTTCTTCACAGAATTACTCAATTTTTATAGATTTTCACTGTGTCTCTACTTTATGACCAAAGCCCAGTTCAATGAAGCGTACGATATCTCAGCGGAATAGCTTTATGTAATTTAGTTATGTAGACCTTTCAGTGTCTACCCCTTATTCATCGGCATGTAGAATGAGGTAGTGATTATAAAAGTGGTCATAAGGGAGTAAAAGGTTATTTTTCACTCATTGTGTTTCAATTTCGTGACAATAAATCAAGCACAAAAGTGATATGTTTCATTCGTATGATGACTTTTGGATGCATTTATTTTGTTGTTTAGCATAGTTTTTCGTAAGAATCAGATCTGTGATCTTAGTCCATGGGGGGCGAATCTGAATAGCTTTTTATGAATATTTACTTGGTGTAATGGTGTGGATAAGTTCCACCCTAGCAGGTAATTCACAAAAGAGCTCCAATGGACAACCAATATATCTTTCTCGTTCAAGGTCCATGGGATGTACGATGTCGTAGGTAAACGGTTGAGAAGTCCTGAGGTGGTTCTGACACGTGGCGAGTATTACTATACATTTTCTTCCAGGAAGCACCTCACGCTTAGGCCGTAAAGTACATTTTATTGAGCACTTGTGTGTGTTTGTTGACTAGTTTTGACGTCACAAAGAATGGTGGAATTCTGTTGCTTAAGAAGTGTCACTTGACTATATATGGTCAAATATTTTGTGAGCCACGTGAGTGAGAACGAGTTTTTTTCAGTGTTCCTTGGTCGTCGTTACAGTTGTCTTCTAAACCCGTATGGCCTCGTATAATAATCACATGGACTTGGAAAATTCTAAAATCATCGCAACAAAACGATGTATTTAAATCACTATTGTCTTTATGTTCAATTCTAGCAATCATTGTATCACTAGAGCCATCTTTTAGAGACAACCTCGACATACACATCGGCCATTTAGCAACTGAAGTTTGCTCTATTGAAACATTGACATTTTTATCAACTTGCTAATAATAAGTTGAGTTGTCGGAGGTTGAAGGTGGGCTTTAGTTGCACCCTTGAAATAATATTACACAATACCTTGATATTCTAAGCAAATAAGGCCTTTATTTAATTTATTTTCAACAATTTATTTTACCAATTTATTCTTCATATCCGCATTCATTCTACCTCAATTCGTCCTAGATGCCTTTTCTCTTCTTCCTCTCATGGAATTCTGACGAGTCTTTCTTCTCTCGCTGTATTAAACATCACTGCCATTTAATATCTCCTCCATCCATATTTATCTACTCCCTTGATTTTTTTCAGCTACTCCTTTTTTCCTAGGCCGATTGGCCGTCGAAGCTATTCAAATCAGATGTGCATGCATTGCGATGCATCCGTAATTTATCTCGCCAAACTTTTTGTTGCTCGTTTAGAAATCTGATGGTGACCCCAGGGGAGGAGGTTCGCTGACGGGAAGTGCACAGCGTTGGATGTGTTAGTAGTGCGCCATATATTCGTCACAGGTATTGGAATCGAATCACACTCATTTATTTCCATGGTCCTCCCGCGTTAATTACTGGAAAGAGTCGCGCCACAAAATCCTCGGAACCTTTGATGTGGCTCGATAGTTTAAAGTGGCAAATGCTTACGGGGAGAGAACGGGATTTAATCGCAGTGGTAATTAACCGTTTGTAACATGTATTCTAGCGGGTTTTCTCTTGTTAGCTCTCCATACAAACCTTGTTTTTTTCCATAATTTTCCCGTTAAACTGGTGTTCATTGTCGTCGTTGAAATTCTTCGTTGTACCCATATTTTCTTCATGCGAGAAAGCATATGAGTTAAAGCATACGGTTAAGTTAATCATCCGTTGTATCCGTATATTTGCAGTATTTGTTTCTTATTCCCGTTTACAATTTCTTCCCTCAGGACGTCTTCTTATTTCTCCCGGCAGCAAAAAAAGTTGCGTTGAACAGATTAAAACTCTGTTCCAAGGTTGGGAATTTCAGTCAGCAACTCTCAGGAATAAATTTTGGGAAGAACATACTTATTTCAGTCCCAATCCAGTGATTATATTTGCCAAGGTGATATTTAAGACGTAAATTTAGTTGTTTTGTGTGCACTTTCAATTTCCGTGACATGAAAAATGATTATGGTAGCGATTTCACACGCAATTATTTACTCAATTATTTTTCTTAATTATATATTTTTTCAAATCGCATTGAAATTTGTATATAGTTCCCATAGCCTCGTTCAACATATTGCTTGTAATTGTATTTATAAATAACGTCAGAGTGAAGTTAACGTAACCAATCAATTTGAAACATGACCTTCCTGAAATTTCCCAGTAATTAAGGAATGTAAACTTTGACTAGGAGTTACAAGGAAATGTAAATTTTAGGTTATATATTCCCTCTGCATCGCAGCAGGGGGTTATTGAAGTAGAGTAAGAGTATATTGAGATAAATCGACACTAAGTCCACAATTGATAGATTTTAATGGACAACATATAGATAGCCCTTAATTAAGATAAATATATTTGTGCTTTCAGCGCTGTAAACAACTACTAATCGCCTTTTAGTCTGTCGTTTTATATATCGTTTTCCCATTCAATAATTCCGCTTTTACAATATGTAGTTATAAGAAAAACTGTGTTTTTATCATTAAATATATTGAGGTATAAATACCACTAGTTGTAATGCGAATTTCCATAAATCAGCATTATATAAATACAAATATTTGAACATTTCTCGCTACATGTTTATTCTTTTTTCGCCATCCATAGCTTTGGGTCAGAGTGGCTGTTCCGCGTGGACAACAGACTCAATCCCTCCCTTGTGAGGATTCCGGCCCCAATCTCCTGTTCCAACATTCGGGCCCGCCCACGCCTCCGGGCCCCTTCCTTTCTGCCCCTCCCACCTTCTTTTCTCTCGCAAATTCAGACCACTCCTCCTTTCAGCCGCTCCTCCTCCCCTCCTACCAGATCGCCCGCCGATATCCGTCGCAACAGTGTGTTGCCAATTTACCGCAATTTAGGGAGCGAAGTATTTATTTTTTTTCGTTAATAAATCTTTTATGCTCTCGACGGCGACGTATGGAGGTTTCTCCTCAGCTACGCCGTTTCTTCTCTTTTCAGCTTATCCTGGTTGATTACGAACTTAGGAGCATCTTCGCAAATAGAGCCGCTCTATTGAATAATGCGGCACATTACACGGTCGTCCATTGACACTAATCGGTCCTAGATGTTCAGGTTTATCATCATTTATTCCACACTTCACGCCCTGCGGGAATCAATCGTCACAGTCATCTATAACTGTCATCGGTCTCTTGACATGGTACCTGCCATTCAGGCAGACACGTGAGCCTATGAATAATTAAAATATGCGGATATTCTCAAACGTACGTGGATGCCTATGTGCATCGTGTAGTAACGGGTATGTTTGACTAAATAATTTTTTTTTGCTTTTTAAATGAAACGTTCGGGGTGTTGGTTCGATTTTGCTTCGACTAGAAAAGTGCGAGGGAAGCTATCTATCGTCTATCTCTCTTATTTTGTGGTATGTCTGTGGGCGTAGATAAGGTTTTCAATTTTTACGGTTGGAAAACTAACTTAAGATTTCCACTCGCAAACCTGTTGACATATCCGCAAGGGTCAACTTATGTGATATTAGTAACTGATATTTTTCTTTGGCAAAACATCCGCGAATACCAGGCGACTACGAATAATTAAAGGCCTTAGAATACAAATAATGGTCATAATTGCGCATATTATATTGTTTTAAATTATGAAACTGTTACATGGTCGGTAGTAAATTGGCCTCACTCACTTTATCCACTTATATAATAACATGCTATACTAATGATTTCAGAGAGAAATCAGGTGTGCCATCAATAAATGCTATGTACTGTTCTTAGGCTAGTAATGTGTCGTCGCTTACTACGTTGACTATTCTTTTTTATTTAGGGTTTGAACTGCGATCGCCCGCACCCGACTCCTTTCGTTGACTTCAGACGCAATTTCCCTCATTCGCAGTGGAGAGCGGGGGAGGGCCGTCGTGTCCCTCGGGGTTGTTTTAGGGTGTTCAGTTCCCTTCCGCTATCGTATGTGCCCTTCCTCTGTGGAGCGTGGGGGCCAATCCTTTTGTGCCTTCGCCTGCCTTCCCTCCCCCCTTTTTCGGCTCCCTCCCTCCCATCTCTCTCCCTCCTCCGAACTAGCCAACTAACCCATCCAGCTCACTCTCACTCCTACCCCCCCCACCTCGCCAATGTCACTTTCATCCCTCTGCATTTCCAATTGCTCATTAGAGACGGTGAAAAAAGACGGAGCGGAAGCTGTTGCGAGGACGTCCGTGGGATGCGGTGTCAAGAGGGGGAGGAGGGAACGCGAGTGTTTTATTTTTTTAAGAGTGGGTCGTGGTAGGGAGACCGCTCGCACATGAGACGGAGACAATGACGGGGTGATGGAGGTTGATTGGGGTTGCCCACCCGCCGTCTCTCTTTCTCTCTCGTTCGGTCCCCCCACCTACTCTGCCTCACCCCCCGCGGCTTCTCTAACCCCCATCTCTTTCCCTCCTCCCACTCCATCCCCCTGCGTCCCTATCTCCCAGCCTCCCGCCCCCCACTTTCAAACCCGCCGCATGTGACTCACCTATCACAGTAAGTCGTATGTGCTGCTGTGTGCTGTTCCTCCCTTCCCCCCTTCATCTCCTCCATCTCTCTCCCTCCCCCTCTTTAGGGTCTATAAACTCCCCCGTTTATCCTTTTGTGTCCGACTGTAGGTGGCCTCGCTGTCCCCCGACGAGTCGCCTCGCCTCCCTTCATACCAGAAATAGGCACTCCATCAAAGGGAGGAAATGTTGGATGTTTTCCCTGGGAATTGCAACGCTCTCAATGAAAAAAGTGTCACAGCACGTGCTTTCGGTGTGAATTCTGTAGATTTAACGCTAGGATTCGTAATCGAAATGAAAGCATATTAATCAGCTGGTAGGTTGGTTTGAAAGGCGAGGATAAACTAGCCGAATAGGGGGGTTCCTTTCGCTCTGTGCCGCCTATGGTTTCCCAGAGAGATCAAGCAACCGAAAAATCATACAGCCGAGGGTGAATTCGAGGTTCCTTTGGGGCGTCACCTCACCAGAGCAGTCGACCGTATGCTCTGTTGTCAGTAGCCCAGAGATCTTACTCACAGGTTTAGTCAGTAGACGGATAAGTATGTTAATTTTCATGTATTAAACATTTTTTCGTGTCATTAAATTGGGAAGATAGGTTTACTGCTTCCTGGTTGATGAAACATACCGCTATGGCGTGGTTTTAAATCGTCGCTGGACTACCACGCCACGCTAAATTATTATTATTTGGTATTCTATCGGTTAAGACAGGTTTTTGATGTACACAGATTCTACAATGGTACAACGATACCCCTACTTCAGGAATGGCTGGCCTAGTATATAAAGTAAAATACATTATTCCACATTTTCTGATTCGACTTAGAATACCTACGACACCATAGAAACCTATGGCAGAATCATTGCAGAACTTCTATCTGCGAAAAATACCTGATGGTCACCCGACATTTGTTATCGTTCTGATTTTTGCTGCATAGTAACTATAGGCTATTCATTACCTTAAAATCTCCTCATTTCTTCGTAGTTTTTTACGCTGGTATCGCCTACGCCCCTAATTCATCCTTGACTTTCTTCTGTAATTATTTCCCTCCATACTACTTTTCAATTACCGTCTTCAGAGAACTATCGTGCCTCAGGATGTGTCCAATTTGTTTCGCCCCCTCTTCTTCTTATGAGTGCCCTCCATAGGCTTCTTCTCCTTTCACCCGCTCCTTGAAGTAGGTACGTCTTCATTCGTTGCTCGCTCTATTCAATTTATTTTCATTATTTCTGCGTCACTACATTTTCATTACTTCTAATCTTATTTTCTTTACTACTCCTATTGTCCACGTCTCCCAGCCATAGAAAAACAAACTCATTATACCCAAAAGCTTTTATGAGACGCTTCCGCATATATTTAGGCTGTTACTATTCGCTGTTACTAGTTGTTCCTTTTGTTTCGAATGTTACTGCCATTATTGTTGATGATTATTTTGTCTCAATATGAAAACTCATTTTTCTAACGTTTTTTATAATTCTCATTTTTCTAATGTTTTATAGTGTTTTACGAATAAGATGGTAGCTGCGTATAGGTTTTATGCTTCTTGAGTTCTTTCCTATTCTCCAATTGCATATAGTGATACGTGAGCGCTCTTACAACTTATATGTTGACATGGTGTGAGAGAACACATCCATCCCTTGGTGATTGCGTCCCTCGCCGCTCATGGGAGAGTGGAAATATAGATCCAAAAAGTAATATGAACGACTTCTTTAGCTTTCCTGATGTTGCCTGGGGATAAAATGTGCCCCCTATCATAACTGAACTGGAAGATTTTGTTCTCAAATGATAAAGTTCTACCCCTTCGCATATGTTTGTTCCCCATCACCCCCGGAATTCTAATGTTGCTTCCATTAATTGAGTGATTCTTTTTCGGAGAGATATATTATTCTATTCTACCCTATTTTATCCAATGGGCTACACAATACGGCGCCGTTGAAGCCCGAGGTACATTGTAATTTGTCTGTATGAGATTTTTTTGTGTACGATTAATGTAAAAGGCGCCTAAAATCGAAGTTTATCTTCTACAAATTCCTTATCATTTACTTGCTCCTCGAGTGATGGATATTAGCGATTTAGGAATGAAGTTTTGAAAAGTTATTCTTTGCTAGTTAAGCCTCATTAAGCGAATGGGATCCGCAATAGGTCAGTTGGGTTGCTTCATTAGTCCGTGTAGATCGTAGAGGAGATATGTACGTAAAACGTTCTTATGCTATACTTAGCAGGGTGTCTAAATTATTGGAAGAGCCATAAATTTTAATTTCAGATTATTTCTAATTATTTGAAGAGCCATAAATATCACGGAGCGAAGTTTAAATTTCAGATGTAAACACTTACATAAATTGGAAGCAGTTCTCTTTAGCGATGATTTCGAAACCGTACCATTAACCCCATCGTATTGCAGTAGGAGCGTTCATGAAAATAATGATAGACCAATTGTAGAACCTCCAGGCATAAAATTTCATCGTTCCCGCGAGCGATGAGTAGCTGTAAAAGTTCGCATTAGGTGTGAAAGTTTATTTTTTATTCTTAGTAGTCTAGCATTCTGCCATTGTTTTATCTAACCTTTCTTTTATTGCCATCTTGTTAATATCAGCTCTTCTCGGTTGCGTAGGGAAGCATTTTGACCTTAGAGCTGTAGTGAATGCACCTTTAGTTAATATAATCTCAAAAATTTGGATATGTTTTATTTATTTGTTGTAATTACAGCAAAATTTAATTTATGTCGCATGCCTGGTGTTGTATCATCCCCTGCCACACACCCTAGTAGTGGCATTCAGGGTACCTTATAGAAGTTTAAGGAACAAAAACTACAGGAATATGATGCAAGGTGGATTAACTTTTGTGAGACGATTATCTGATTTAGATTGTTGATAAAAAACGAAATACATAAGCTGTCAAATAGACGTAAGTCGGTGTGAACTCACTAATTTATGTTAAGCATTTGATTAAGCAGGATCGAAATTAGAACCCTAGAACTAGTGCGTGTATTTGGATTGAACTTGGAATTCGACCAGCATTTTATATAATATCCGATGTGGGAGTGTTGACTTAGTCCACAATTGCCCGCTTCCTTATGAGATCGGCCTTGCTCCTGTCACAGTACATTATAGTTTTTGTTGAACTGACATGACGGCTCATTCATAGCATCAATTTCTATCTCACTCTCAATATAAAAACGAATCTAGTTCGTTGGGGTTAGCGTATATTCCTGATTTTGGCTTATTGAGAACTAAGCTATTGATTTTCTTTTCCTCTCCGAATCTTAAATTTGATGACTTCATTTTTTTTCTCTTCATGCATTGAGCTAGATTCTGACTTTAACAATATTAATGCGCGTAACGATCGCAGATACCTGACCAGTCCAGTGTGTGAGGCACACTCTCTGCTATGGTGTTGTTAACATATTATTTATAGATTAAATAGTTCCTCCGTGGTTAAAATATTTGGTCAGATATTAATTTGATCCATATTCTCTCAACTCAAACCGTGGTAGCGGGGTTGAGTTAAAGAGAAAATCTCGTTCTGAAATCTTGATAGTAATGTAGAAAGAAATTGGTAGCTGTCGGTATCTGAATAAAGAATCTGAATTGAGATTAAAATAAATGAAATGAATTGTATGTTAATGAATTCCAATCGATCTTAGTAGGTATCTTTTACTCGAGAGAATTAGTGCCCTGGAAAGTCGTTTCCTGTAGCTATTCATTAATCAGTTTATATCTCTTTGATGTCAGTTGCATGTTAATGCATGTTTTTTGTAATTAACAATTAGCAAAATTTAATATTTGATTTCGCATGCCTGGTGTTGTATCAACCCCTACCACCCCCTGCCATTTTTAATTTGTAGTAATTTTCAATTAAAGCGTCTCACCGCTCAATGTCTTTTAATTGTTTAGATTTCCGTGTTCTGTAGGAGTCATTAAAAAAAATTAATTTAAAGCTAACCATGTAGTATCTGCGCGCCTATTTTCTCAGTTCAGTTTCATGCATCGCGAGGCATTTGTGGACTAATGTTTACACTATTTAAATAGATAAACTTGATAATTATTTTGAAGATGTCAGCTGAGCCTTCCTATTTTTCCGCGTTTATGGTTAAATTCAGAGAAAAAAATAAGAAAATGCAAATATTTACATTCATTCTTCCATGGCCATCGAAATTCTTTTTATCCTTGGTGAAAGTCATTTTCTTTTTTCTAAGGTGTACGAAGATTGAGTACATCCTTGAGACACCTGGCATGCTGTTTACTTTTTTTTGTCATTGTAACACCCTTGTCACACATATATTTGCCATCCCCTTCTAGAAGTGTACTTTCTTGCGCTTTGATTTCATACCAAAATGACGAGAAATATGCCACGGACATGGATGGCTTATTCGGCAGAGAATACGAGGGAATCCATTTGAGTCGCGCTTAATGCTTGTTGTACCTTATTTAACTCGAATGCGTGTTCCTCGAGGGTTTAAAATGGGGTTACTTACGCCTCTGGTAAAGCAGAGACTCCTCACGACTTGAAATAGTAGATAAAACACTTGTGGCAACTGGTGAGACAGCCTCCTATCACCTACCTCATGCTTCCTTGCTTAGTCTTCCTGGTTCCATCAATTTTACTTCGACCATTTTTCAGACTGATGTGATGTAAGATATGATGAGTGGGTCTCACTCTTCCTCTATGCATTTTTTCGGCGGATGTTTTTTTCACCCGCCCTTCGTAAGACATCTTTATCTGGAAGTTTGTCACTATTCATTTAATCTTCATCTTTCATCTGTGATAGTGCATTTTTCTTGTCTCCTGGGCTCCTCTTTTCCGCTGCCTTCGAAAACTTTGCTCCATTTATTTGTTTTCATCCAATATTTTCACTCTGCCCTGTTTTTGTTGGCTTATTTTCTGCTGTTAGGCGGGAGATTTTGTTCTTGTTAGAATGCCTCATTTGACTGCAGACACTCTCTGGGGGCGCAACGGTTCCTTATGGGAGTGTTGTTGTGAGGAGGGGGATTGTTGTGATAATGACTATCGAGTTGTGGTTTTCACTCGCCATCAGCCTACCCGCGTGCGTGGGCATGTGATGGCCTTGCGGCGAGGTGGGTGCATCTTTCTGGGTCCCCACCACCGGCAGAGCTCAGGGTGAACCTCCTTTTTTTTCTCACTCCGCCCTCCTACCTTTTTTCTCCTTGTCGCATCCAAATGGAATTCTCTATACTGCGTGGG
The DNA here is from genome assembly GCF_022747635.1 of Hetaerina americana. Lineage (NCBI taxonomy): Eukaryota > Metazoa > Arthropoda > Insecta > Odonata > Calopterygidae > Hetaerina > Hetaerina americana. The sequence continues at coordinate 77,058,259 of NW_027286985.1, forward strand.
AATCTTGTTAGAAGTTTAACCTTCCTCGGAGATTATTTTTTCCATCTCTTGTGTTTATCCAGCATGCGGGTGGGATTTGCCTTTCTCCGCTTATTTTTCCCGAAGTTTCGATGACAAAGCCGACCCTTCGTAAGGGAGTGACGCAATGGCGTGTAAACACTGCTTCTTGTTTGTTCGTCTAGTTTTCTTTTTTCATCTTTAGGGGACGATGAGGTTGTTTTAACGCATCGGATTTATCAACTTCCGGGTTCGACCATCCGGTGAAACATCTCCGTGATGTTCCCTAGTTCTACTTCCGTGTCTATCCGATTGTACTCGTTCTGCGACACTTTTAAATCATTGGTGGTCAGATTCCGCGTCGCTCTTCAAGTTTTGAAGTTGCAAATAGTTACAATTTTTGTGTCGCCACTCTTCGCCTAGTCGAAGCATAAGAAATCCGAGCCTTTCGTATTTGTTTTCTGCTTACGTGTTTGTTGGTCTCCATGGTTAAATATTAATGTAATATTTTTCAAGTGCAATTCAGAAGGAATAATGTGTAATGTTTGGGTATCACCGATAGGGAATGTATCGATTATTTTGTAGTTAGAGTATTCCCCATTCCTTTTCATCTCAGTTATTCATGAAATTTTGGTCCGGATAGTCATGGTGCTGAGTCAATATTTTCTCGTTATGGCTCATAAGGCAGGAGAATTCCCATCTGTATAATTAATAGTTTCGGATTTTAAATCACTGTTGTCGGCGGTAGCCCGTATTGCAATCTATAGGCAGTATTCTGTTGGAAGATTGCGTGTATAGCTGATACCTATCCTGCATTATATTTTTTTTGTCTCGTTGATCAAGTTGATCAGTTCCGTTAGAGTTTCCGTGATTTCTGATTCTAGAAACGTAAAATGTTATCATAGTGGACTATAAGCCTGTCATGGTCTCCTTTTCTGCAGTCGACTCATATGGAAGTCATTTTTCTCCTAGGCTGTACTCGGAAGGAGAATTAGATCGCCAGCTATCTCTGTACTCTCTTAAGATTTAATTCGTGTCCACATCAAATATCCTCTTATTCCATCAGTTTAAATTTCTTACAAGCGGCATTTACCGTTTAAAGAAAATGTTATTTCTGATTTAACAAGAAGTCGCATTTTGAGTTACAGTCCAACTTGTCGGCATCTTTTGACTTCTGTTTTACGGCTATTTACGAGGACAGCTAAATTTCAAGTCAATATATTCGAGTAGGTTTCCCAACATCTTGCTCAGAAATTTGCTTATGGAAAGAGGGTAGAAATGGAATTCAAGGACATCGTGCATTGCACGACCATATTTGATTGCTCTGTCGTCCTTTTTGGGACAAAGATACCCATTTGAAGATCATCACCGTAGTCGTTTGGTCCGCTAGGCTTTTTTTTAAAGGGACGGAGAGGGGAAGCGACCTTCACCGTTGCAAATTTACTGTCCGTTGAAAGGACTGTTGATCCCATAGTATTATTAGCTCAGTGTCTCTTTGCGTGAAAACCTCTTTGCTTAAAATTTAAAGTTTAGGTGTTTTCTCAATTCCATTTTAGTGTCGTTTGACCTCATTAGTCGATGGCCTCGCCTTTTGCTGGAGAAATGCACGTTCTGTATTTCTGTTTACGTCGCAACAGGGGATGCGTTATTAGGGTTTTAGTGAACTAAATACGGGTAGGCGATTAGTTCCACATGAATTTGACCCATTTTAATGAAAATCCTACGATAAAAGTATTTTTCATCAACACATGTATTTTCCTCGCATTTACCAAGTGACTGTCACTACTTATAAGCAGTATATTTTTGCACCATCTTAATTAACATAATACCATGCGAATAATCGGATACCTCTAGCGACTTTATTCAGGACACTGCTATTTTGAATCAATGATCAATATTTAAGATTCATTGTGGGAAAATACTAACTAGTGGCTGTTTTTCTTTTCGAGAAGTGCAATTCATCCTGGATATAATTTGACTGTCGAAAATTAAGTTTGCCATTCCTTCCGCTGTATAGCAGAAGTAACTAGACAAATTTTTATAGTTTAAAACCTGTACCCCTATGATTAATTAACCGTATAAATGTGCACTCCTAACGTAATAATGCCGATCGATTTTTAGGTCTTTTAGTGAGCTATTGGCGGGAACTGATTGATTTTGGCCTTATCGCTGCTGCGTGGTAGTAAAATATAATAGCATTTGTAGCGAATTGAAGTAACGCTAAATTCTTAAGGATACTTAGAATGTAAATGTATCATTACGGAAAAAAGATTAGGGTAGTGCTATGTTCCGGATTTTGGTCGCGTCCATCTCCCGGCCCAAATTGAAATTAAAACCATGCCTCCCATGTATGTTTATTTAGCATAAATTCCTGAATTGAATAAAAATTACTGGATCTAGATTTTACTTTCGAAAGATGAGTAAAAAATCAATGGGTGACAAAAATGTAAGGCAAAAAGGAAAATGTTTTTGATCAGCATCTAGGTTGATTTCGTTGAAATTCGCCGATTTTTTAAATACGCTGTATCGAACAATTATTTTGCCACGACAGCCTTGCTGCCTTTGCCCTTTTGCGAAACCCTTATGTCGTACGATATTAAGCAGCTATCCTCGCGGAGTGTTGGGTCTTCCCACAAGCCCCTCGTGGTTTCTAGGAAGTGAGATCTCCGACCAATGACGTCTAAGGAATGGTGCGGCGGCTTCGCGCTCCAGGTCACCCTTTTAGCAATCATAACCCTTTCTGCATTACCCACTCGCTTGTCACTAGTGCGTCATCGAGTCCGAGCAGCATGGGTTCACTTCATCCACGCACCCCCCCTCTTATTCTTCGATCAAAAAAATAGAAAAAAGACCGAGCCAAGGCGGCACCTTTTTGACGTCAGGTGAGAAGGTGGATTGGATGGGTCGCAGCAAAGGAAATCGTAATGAAATAAAAAGGGGTTGACAAAGAGGCGGATGTAAAAAAAACTTCCGTGCCTCCTTCGATCCCCGGTGGTGTCCCGTTCCCCCTAACTCCCACTCCATCCGAGGGAAGTGAGATGGTGTGGGAGAAGTGATTACCCTTTCTGGTCGCGTCCTTCGCCATTAGCAGCGAACCTATTTAAGCTCACACACACACACACACATCCCCTTCTCCCCTCTCTTTCCTCGACTCGGTTCGACAAAGGAAGCGCCCTCCGCGCTCCTCATTGCACCAAGCCGTGGCTTTACCATGAGAGTTACGCCAGAGAGGTGTCATGCGTGGAATGCATAAAAAGCTCATGCACCACTCTCTTCAAGGTATCATGGCTTTTATTAGTAGTTCTTGAACATGCTCTGCAAATGGCGTTACTGCTAGAGGTGGAACAATACTGTCTGCTTCCGTACTAAAGAGGAACATTGCCATTGAATAAACAGTGGATTTCACGAAAAGCTTGAATCACATTACGACCGGTTTCATCGCATAAGCACATACATCATCATCTGCCGTTGTACCTGAATATAAATATATGGAATACTTGTACACAGTATTTGTACCTGTGAAGATGAAATTCCATTAACTCGAGCCTGAATCAATTAAATTACAAAACATAACAAAAAAATACTTGCATTTGGTTTATTTGAGGTGCAATTGTTTCTCCAAAATCTATTATTTCTCTGCTAAACAGGAAAACTAGAACTTACAAATCTAGTATTTTTTCTAAAGCTATGCACTATAGATCGTGAGGAACAAGCGATAGCATGAATAAAATTTCGATAAAAATTATGACTGTTGGCCTTCCCCTAGGACGCTTTGCTTTTTTGTCCTCCTCTTATGTACCTAAAAATGGACGTGTTTTGGGATGTTTTTTAAATTAACCAGCTCTTTTCCTTATGGCGCCCCACATGGCGGGCCTTTCGTCATTCATCCGGTGTATACTTCCTCGTTTTTCAAGGCTTGAGAAAGATAATTATACATAACCCCGATTCAAACCCATAAAGTGCCGATTCGTGTTAATTTTTAATGAAATCGCTTAAAATAAATGGTGCTAATCGTTTCAATTCCCCAAGAAGTACTCACCCAAATGAGTGCTCACGTGTCAAAATCAATTATCAAGGCCGGAAAAGAAACGGAGTAATGGTCTGGAAAAATTGAACCATAAAGTGGAATTAATCGTCATGGTAGCCGAGAGATCCATACGTTACGCTCGTGAAAATCGACAGAACGACGATTCTCCCTGAGGCATCAACCTTCATATTTGCACGACACTGGCGATTTAATTAATTTTTTTGTTCTCGGCCGCCGGCACCTGAGATACGCGTAAGACGATGGATTCAAGTACTCCCAGGCTTAATAATTCCTCGCTGTCATCCCTCTCCCGTACGTAGACCCTTCGCCCACGCCTCTCATTTCCCCCAATGCGTCCCGCGATCGTGCGGCCACGACGGAAGTTGTGGGTGTCCGTCGTGGTAGGTTTTTTTCGTGAGGGGAGCGGGTCGAGGGAGGGCCGGCGACGTCGAGGGGAGGGGGAGTGGAGCGATGGGGGTAGGGGCGAGGCGGAGGAAGTGAATGGGTTGGCGATTATAAAGAGGAAAGGGAGGGTGAGGTGGACATCGAGAAGTCGCGCCCACTCGCTCTCCCTGCCCCACCCTCCTCCCCTCGCCATCCCCCGGTCGTCCCCTTAAAAGGGTAAGAGTGGTTTTCCACCCCGGCCCGCGCGGGAGGTGTCGAGCGATTTGCTTATCTGCCCCCGTGTAATTATAGGAAAGGGAATTAATTCCACGCCGATTAGACCTCGCGACACCCAGACTGTGTTTGGCGCAGATTAATTGGTTTCTTCCCAAAATATTTCGAGGTAAGCCTCCCGATTGAAATTAATTCTCAATTTATCTGCAGTTCTTATCTTTATTGGGGAATCCTTTGCCGGATCGAGAAATGGTCGTGGATAGTGAATTCACTGAAATATAACTCGTTACAATGGCTACTGTGAGGCATACGTTCTATTCCCACCTGGGCAAAGAGGGAGGGGCGTCAAGACTCGACCAAATGGTGCGTCTACTTGTGTGTCTGATAGTACTATGGTTTTCGATGGGATATCACGTTTCCTCTATACGAATGCACCCATAGTACTTTTCACTCGTGCATCGTGTTATGATTTTTTGCAATTTCTTTCAAAGATATTATAAATATAAGTATATAATTCTATTCCAGAGGTAAAATAGGAATAAGAATCTTTGTAATCCTACTGATACTATATTTTTCACGATCTGGATTTTGATGCCATGCCTTCATGTGACGTTGCCCGAAGATAAAATAAATTGTGGAACGCTGGGTCTTGAAAAATAAAACAGGCGAACTACGTTTATAATGTTCATTTCTTCCTCCTCCTCAATGGCCAAATTCCATAAAGGAAAGCTTAATGCCGTTTATCATTCGATCATTGAATTTCCCGCATTACCCTTGACTAAGTGTGGAAATACTGAATAAATAGGAAGTTTCATCGGATCTGAACGTTGAAGCTCGCTGTTTTTTTTATTTTTAATGATATCCGTTTTTGTGATTTTATATCGGTTGTTACGGCGTTTTTGTAATGAAATATCACCCGCATGTTACTTCGAATAGTCTCAACTCACGAATTACCTGTACCCAAGCCGTATCGAATACACGTGCGCTATATTGTAGTAGTAATTTATAGTCTTTAGTAATCTTTAAAATTTCACAAAATCCCCAGTTGAATCAGAAATTATGAGAAAACTTTTCGCGCTAGGGTCATGCTACTGAAATTGACCGCTAACATCGGTGATCCGGAAGGAATGGTTACTTGATAACCGGTAGGTACTTTAGATAGATAGAGCGAAGCGGTTAACTGGTTAGTAGGAGGCTCACTGTATGCATAGATTGCATCCCTTTAATCAGAATGATTGTTTAATTGGAAATGTTCGGAATCAGCTTCGCATGTATTTACTTGTGATTGCAGAATGGTAATGAAAACTGGAGTTTTTTTATATTGTTCTGTCGATGGCTTATCAAGATAGTCATTACATTAGGGGCATCGGTGGAAATGGAGAAAAGCACTCAATTTAATTTTTTTTTCTAAGGCCATTTTGTGCTGATTACGAGTGATGGATTCACGTCACTTAACCTCCCATGTTTGTTTCATGCTAAGGAACATATTCAATTCGAAATATGCTTGTCATATATCACGGCCACGACTCGATTTGAACCACGAGCCCTCTTTTTTTACTTTCACTCCCGTGTCGAAGAAATGAATTATAGCCCGTCTCGAAAGCTTTATTTTTATAGTCGACAAGTTCAACAGGTGTGAAAATCGTTTTTGTATATGGAGTTGTTATTTCGGTGACGGAATTAAGGGAGGTAAATATACGTTCCACATTTCGGATGATGTATCTTGACATTGCTTTAAAGACTATACAAAGCCAGAAGTGTTACACGACGTGGTAATGCTGTTTCTCACTAGACTACTTGGGTGAAGATTTTTCGCAACACTGGAATCTAAAATCCCGAGGCTTTATCATGCCGATGAAGTTTCATCCTTTCATTTCATCTTACTTTGAATTACACTGTTAATATTATTTAAGAGAGGTTTAATATGTTAATGATAGCACTCTAGCTCTGTGGAAACTTTGGCTCTGTCCAGCCATTTAGTTATTATTTATTGTTTCTCATTTCTTGAGAATTTGTCTAATCTATCCTCAAGAAAATCGAAAGACTTAAATACAGTTTGTGTATGGTAAATTTTGTTCCCTAGTTAAGATTTTTCTAGTACTGCAAGAATAATCTCTTCTAGAATAAAAAAGATGAAGGTCGCAGAAATTTTTACCAAGATAAATGCTCTCTCGAGAAGTGCTTTTAGAATCTTTTTTCTGATGTTAACTGGAAAGGCATTTCTTTTTAAAATGTACTTTTGTGGCTCCAAAAGTCGTCATGCGCTGGCATGCATCCATTCATTCATTCAAAACATCTAGCAACAGCTACCAAGCCTGTGATCTGGATTTTCACCGTAAGTTTTATGGCATTATCTTTGCCCCAGACTGACGGATTCGATATTCGCGGATGTTTTTATTCGATGTGAAAATTGCACTTGGTTGCTATAGGGCCGCTATGGCGAGCCCCGCGGGCTAGGAAAAAACTACCATCTTCCGGGTGTCAAGAAATGTACGACTGTCGAATAAACACTTGTGTCTGGACCGAAATTTTGCCCTGTTGACCCTGGATCGAACCTCCTGATCCTGCAATCCCACCCAAAGGGTCTGAGATCAGTCTGGTGTGTAGACTCTCCCCTTCGTTGGGGAGCCGAAGTTTAGTGGCGTCGCCGAGTAATAATATCCTGCTCTTTTGGTCGCGTCGGCCGACTGAAGGTGATTCCTCCTTCCATCCGTCCCTCACCCGCACCTCTGCTTCCTCTTGTCCTTACTATCCTCGGGACGTGGGTGGGGACGCTCTCCTCTCCCCCCTTCCCTTTCAGTCGCCTTTCCCCGTCTCCTATCAATCAACTCAGGTCGAGTCTTGCTGTGTTTTGGTGCGTGACCTCAGTGACGGGATGGAGTTTCGTTATTTGATGGGGTAGAGCTGTGGGATGTTTCATTTTTTTATTCATTGTTTTGTGTATCATTTATTGTGGGAGCCTAGTGTGTACAGCGCTTGGCTGCTGACCAAAGTTGCTAGGTTCGATTCCAGGTGACGTCGCTGGGAACCCTCAGCTTCACCCAAGCTGTGTGATTTTCTGGGGTCGGAATCTTTCTGGGAAACTACTGGTGAAACGGAACTGCCTCCCATACTACGAATTCGTGTATTTCTTCTGCCTTATAGCTTAGTATTAGGCGAGCTCCACCCTCGCCTATCAAACAGGTTGATTACTGTGGGTAATGTTTTTTCTTGTTCACCGACAAAATAATGTTGGACCATATCAGTTTAAGGATATGGCGCATCATGAGATCAGAACATAACGTAATCTGACTAAATGTAACCCTGAAATTTCAATATAAGCGTTTTTTACTTAGGGAAACAATGTGTAAATCTACAAGAAGATTTCAATTTGTATTTAACCGCAATGTGATTTCATCTTAAACTCACTTTGAGTTCAGACTATTTGTCATGTACTTTCGTAGGCTTTAAAATCATCTTAAACATATGTTAAAAGAATTTTCGTAGATTGTGCAGTATTAGCGGTACATTTCATATTGCATTAAGTCAAGACTGTGTATTTGGGAGATATCATTACGGTGTCCTGAATTTCCTTCCTCCCTCATTTCCTTAAGAGAGGCATTTTTACGATATTAGTGACTTTGAAGATATTGTGACACTGCTCTATTTTATCGCTCAACACTTTCAAAATATGCTGAATGCAGAGCACTATTTTTTCGAAAAGCATGTAAACAGTCAAAAACGATTCGAGAAGAAGAGAAGTGTGAAAAAGTTCGTAATTTTGGTACTCAATGGTTTGCAGGCACTAGGGCTGCGTTAGTTTTGGCGTCCCCCAGAGTGGCCAGTGTACCTGCCAGTCATTGAGTGCCAACGCACCGAACCTTTTCATCGTTCGCCTAAAATTCTCGTAGCCCCGGTACTTGCCTACAGACTTTTGGACATGATTGTCCTCCAATAATTGACGTCCCAACGGAGGATATTGAATTGGCATCGCAAGTACGCACAATACGGCGCTTAAAAGAATGTGAGATGGAGAGGGTGTCATTGTATTTGTGTTTCCTCCTATGAGGGCAATATCGTTTTTCATGCATTAAGTGTCCCGCGGAAAAATTATTAAGTCGACGGAAAAATGTCCGCGCACGCCTGGAACGTATATTGACGCGACAGAAGTCCCATCGCGCAGTTGGGTCAAGCACGAGGCACGCACGTCTACTCGAGGATATTTTTCGTTTTTTTTTAACGCGTGCATTCCTTCCGGTTATCTTTTCCTCTTTCTCTTCCTCCTCAAGGCTGCTCTCGCCTTCCGAGTCTCTCTTCTTGGATCAGCACTCAAGCGTCCACGATTGCTCTCCGGATGTTACGACCGTCAAGTCTGCAGGTCGAGGTCGCAGTGCCGAACCCTCCCGTTCATTGACCACCCCTATGCCCCCTCGAATGCGATGCAAAGGGAGCCGACAGATAAACTACTAACTCTCTTAATGGCAAAGGCCTCGGGTGGATGGGGCCAGTTTGCCAGCCGCGTTAATTCGCCATGTTTGGAAGCTATTTTTTGCCGTCAGTTTACCGGTTTATATAGGTGTATGGCAAAAACTCCAGCCTTCCAGTACTTGCGATCCCGGGCCGTCCTTTGAAACCGCGCCATATTTAGCATATCACTACTAATATTCCTCGTTGTTTGAAGCAGGAGTTTCCCATTTTTTCTCTTTCGCCTTGTGTGTAGCATGCTTCCATGTACCTCGATATCACTTCTAAGAATCATGAAACTCGTTATAAAAATTCGAGATTGAAGGGCATGAATTCTTCAAAGTAGACCCTTAATTGGTTATCTGTGTAATAATGAAATTTGAAATAACAAATACTTTGGACGTTTAATTAAAGTCCGATAAGCCAATAAGACAACCACGCTAGCATGAATTCAATCTTTCCTAAACGACCGTCGGACTAAAGTGGGATTGATGCGTGCCCATGCCGTGTGTTTTGGATCCTGGCTTGGGATTTAAATTTCCCTTTTAATCAACGCTTATGTCTGTGTGTTTTTTTTTGGAGTAACTTCTCTCGTTTGACGTAAAACTTAATTTTGTCTATATTACTTCTGCCGTCTTTTCTGCGTAACAGAAAGTAACACAGTTTACAATTATATTCAGTATGTTCAATAAAATCAGGCCTAGAAAAGAAACTTGCTGGTAAAGAAGCTTTACCAATTTAGTAGGAATTGCATTGTAATAATAAAAATAAGAACTCTGTTATAATTGTATGACTCCTACCCATATTTAATACCCCGTCATGGCTTCATGGCGTACTATTTGAGATAAATCGATTATGAGTTTTCAGTTAATCAGCAAAATGGGGAAAATTGTTGTCGGGAAATGTTATTCACGCTGAAATTTCGCCCCTCTTGTGTTAGTTCTCCTTTAAAATTGTGTCTATTCAAGCATCTCCCTACGCTAGGTGGTAATCTTTTCGAAAATTTAAGACATTTTGTTCCCCTGTGCAGCAAAATCAATTGCGTTCATTTCAAATAATTTTCTGCTATCGTTTTTTTAAGTTAGCGGTAGCGAGTGTAATATTTTGAAGGGGAAGTAGAGTAGTGAGGGATATAAGACTGGAGTTCCGTCCCGCTACAAGGGCTTCATTGAGTCTCTGTTGAGAGCCGACTTTTCATCGACGAGATGACGTTAATGTAATGGTTGGAATTTATTAAGGGACCAAAAATTATACCTGTTGTTGTGTTGCAAATATTTCTTGAAGAGTAGGTAGTAGCGGTGAGGTCAGATTTTTCGGAGTTTGCTCAGTTAGTGTATAAAATATTCTTAGATTTTCCATGGGTGAATTTAAATTTTAATATTGATTGCCCTTTCTTTTGCCGTTTCTAATTTTTCATCATTTATTTTATTGTGTTCAAAGAACAAGGCTAAGATTAATCTGAATGGATAGCTGAATAATAGGAACAAACTGCAATTATAAAAATACATGTTGAATGAGTTAAACGAAAGGTTGTCAGAATTTAAATGTTATGACGCATCAATCATTTCAAAAACCTATGGCTTTAATACAGTCATTACTTCGGTCAGTTCTTCTCAGAACTGAAAGATTGCGTGTTTTTTTTTCATGAGGAATGGGGTAAAGTCATATCTGTTAGCAGAAATTATGTGTCAGTTATGCAGGAGCGCAGGTAGAAGGGTCAGGATGCCTCGCGGAAAATCCGTCCTCGCATACTTCGGGTTGTCGGGCCGGAAATACGCGGACGGACATGCGGCATATTGTTGCTGAGTAAGAGATTTCGTTTTTCCTGAAGCTATGAAAATAAACACGCGTGGCAGCCGAATCCCTCTCCAGTCTTCGTGTTAAATCGAGACACCAAGCAACGGACTTCCCACCAACCCACTTTAATATGTGGTGACAAGGTCACCCCCATTGGCGCACTTGAACCACTCTCGCAATTCGTGTTTTGTCGAGGGAAATGAATCATGCGTCGAGTCCTCACTCGAGATTCCGCAGCCATTCTGCGTGGGGCGGTGAGTTGATTTTTAGTTTCGGGACGCTCGATCGCCAATTACCTGCACTGCACCAGTCTCTCGGGGTCTTGTTTTATGCTGCGGCGATTCGGTGGGTCAAATGAAAAGCTTCAGCTTGTACCATTTGTAGCTTTTTTATTTCTTCCCTTAAAGGTTGCGGGGGTTTGAACTCGCCATTTTGTGAACGTTAGCAACCCTAAATCAGTATTGTTGCTTCTCAACAATTATTGGGCTAAAGGGATAAGCGCAGTGGGTTAAAATAACGATCTGTACCTGCGTATCTCATAGAAGCTTCATATTCAACGATATGGAAAATAATCCGCTATTTCCTGACGGGACAGGACCTAAGTTTATCGGAACAGTATAAAAGGAGTAGCTGTAGTAGTTGGGCCTTTGACCTTATAATTTGACGTAGAAATATTGGTATTTTCGCTTCGTTATGATACTACTACGAATTATGCTTAAAATTAATTTTTTTGTTTTGCACGTGTTTGTGAAATTTTATCACGAACAGGCGTAATCGAAATACTCATTAAATATAATATAGAACTCGGCAAATTTATTGTATGGCAAATTTTGTTAGCTCATTATTGTTTTCATTTGTTTTTTAATATGGTGGTGCCTATAACATTGTTTAAAGCGAGTGCGTGAGTGCTTTACATTTCTGTATTCATGGTCATCGCATTCATCCGCAGGGAGGTCTTCCTATCTCTCGCGTGCCTGGTAGTTCTCGCGGTCTAATGTTGAGGTGCGAATTTCTTATCGGGGGATGTGTTGGTCTCGGTCATTTGGAAAACTTTTGATTTCGCGCGTTTTTTCTTTGAAATGAAATCTTTCTCGAGGTGAAGCATTTAAACAAATCTTGGCTCATTTTGAACTCGAGATGTCTGTGAACTGGAAAATCTACTCGCCTGATCATCCCGCTCTCTCTCTCTCCCTCCAGGGCAAGGTTTTACTGGAACCTGCGTGTGTTAAGTTATTTTTGTGAGAAGGAGCTTTCGATTTCATTTTCCTGTTTTTTTTATTGCCCGCAAATTGCGAATTTGTGGAAGAAATATTGCCCGCCAGGAGGTTTATTTTGGTTGATTGCCCTCTGTCTGACGTTTTGCCGTTCCGTCCGCCGTAAAAATTCTTGGGAGATGAGGCTGTACATACCGCGCCTAATGGACTGTTGAGTAGCTCAACATCTCGACTGCCTCCTCTTCGCTCTTCTTGATGACAGTTGGTGGGGAAGGATAAGTGGGAAGGATCCATGAATCTTCCTAGATACACGCAGGGCTCTTCTCAAGACTCCCCACTTGAGTAATCTCTCAGTAATTGAATTGATTGCTCTAGCAGCATCACAACGGCCTCGCTGTCAGGACTACCGTCTATTCGGAGCGGCTATCGTAAAAGAAGATATTTATTCCCTTAGATATATCACCAGGGACACAAAAGTTTGATATTGCCAGCTTCTCAAGCCAGCGTCCTCCGTTGTCTTTTTGCTTACTCCTCCCGCCTGGAATTTTTCTTTTTAAGTATCCCCATTCCTTTTCTCTCTCTCTCTCTCTTGGGTCATTCAAAGATGTCCACAGGTTACTGGGGTCAGAATCTTGGGAATGGCATCACGTGGTGGAGGAAGGGCTATGGGGTCTTTGCACTTCCAAAAATGAAAATAGGCACTGGAAAATCGTAATCAATTTTGAAAACTATTTGTCTTTCCTGTAGTAATTAGAAGATTTGATGGCACAGTAATCGAGCTGAATTTTATTCTGATAGGCGAAATTAGAACTCCCATCGAGCTAACCTCACATGCCCTGATATTAAAACCCTCCGATAAGGAAGGTTAGATTCTTTCCCTTTGCTACAACATCATTTTACCACGAAGTTCTGCTATCTAGAAAATCTCACCGTTCGGGTGGAATGTTTAGGTGGGATGGCTGGAAGATACCGTATGACCTGGGTTACAAACCCAGACCAAACTCCAAATGAACGCTCCTGCAATCTGACTACCATGCATATTTAGAGGGAAAATTGTATAGTTTTTGGCGCGACTGGAAATGTTCATATTAACAATCATACATGTTCTTTCATTCTTCCAGTAACCCTTCTGAAGTCCACTTCTGTTAACGTAGCTAATAGGGAATAGAACGTCATTTGTTTTAAAGAATGGATTTGCTTATAGAAGATGGACTTATTTATGGATGATTCAAATGCGCAGTTGATATTTCCTCGAAAAGAGATAAATTGTTCTTGACAGGTTTTGAAGCAATGCGCCATTATCGGGTCCCACAGGGTCAAACCTGATGATTACGCAGTGCAGGGTAGTCCAGCAATATTTCTCCGTGGAAACACCAAGCATTTTGGAACAGTAATTAATGGCTTTCTTATTCGAGTATATTTGCGTACCATCACTAATGGATTTCTCTCTTTTGTCATAATGCCACTAATTATAATTGCCATTGTCGATTTGCTTGCTTTGCGTGGATAACTCTCATTTTCAAGGACGAGGAGGATTATATCATGCCTAATTGATAGTAAGAAATATAGTATGCTTAAAACACCTTCGAGTATTTAGTGTTCTCTTTTAAATAATTAAGAATTTAAAACGAGTTTTTAAAAACGACTCCTCGTTTTTACGCTGGAAATTACCTCGTCCGTTTTGGATGTGTGATCAGGGTTGAGTAGTCCATTGAAATCGGTAGAGAGTACGGAAAGGAGTAGATAGGATTCAGAAAGTGGCCATAACCTCTCTTTTCTGGATGACTTCCTCCTTTGGAGAACATATCTTCCGATAACAAGTCTTTGCACCGCCTCTTCCGCGTTCCTTTCCGTTCATCCGCGCGCTCTCTCTCTCTACAGATACGACATAAAAATTTCGACGCGTGGGCCACACGACGTACTCACCCCTTTTTTTTAACTTTCTTTCTTAGTCGCGGGCCACGGAAATATTCCTGGGCATGCATACGTTGACGCTGTATTTTCGATACGATCTGATTTCACCGACTGGCTGAGATGTCCTGCGCTGTCGCCCCTGAAGTTTTTCTTAAAGATAGTGGTAACTGGTTGGGAATTCGTTCCCTGTATCCTTCTTGTCCTTTTTTCCCATGAAAACGATACTGTGGCATTGCTTGCCTATTTCGACATTCACTTGACATCTATTTCATACGCCCGTTTTACTTTCCATTCGGCGAGGATTAGCGTAGGTGTAACCTGAACGACGCCAAGTGTGCTTGCAAAATATTTTTCTTTGTCATTGAATAAGGTCGAGAGAGATTTAAGAGGCACACAATAATGCCCGAGGAATTTGCTATCAGCCAGTTAATGCAGTGCCTTGAAATACCTCCTGCTGGCCATACTCTATGGTAAAGTCCATTCAATATTTGTTTGGGTGTATTTGCAGATATGTGTGTGTGTGTATATACTCGCACTTTGGTTTTCTCTGTGTGAATAATCAAGAATTTACTTTTGAATGCTGAATGAAGTTGTATATCAAATAGTTACTTACCTTTTTTTAACGTTATGAATAAAAACACCCTAATATTGTTATTTTTATATTGCACGTATCATTGCGTTAATTTTTTATAGATCCATCGACGAATACCTGTCCTTCAGGTCCTGCTGAAGATACCGAAGAGCTTTTTCTTTCCGGATCCTTAATTCAGCTGACGTGTTGCACATTTTAAGTTCACGAACTAATCTTAATGGCTCTAAAGAATTTCGGTCATTTCATATCCAAACCTTTTCTATCAATCCTTCGTGGTTCGTTGCTTATTTCCACTCTCTCCGAATGCTTAAAATTCCCATGGGCGTAATCAAACTGTCCAGCCAATGGCTATACGGTTGTATAAAAATGATTCACTGTTCTTGGTGTAATGTTTGACGCTTTGTTTTGTGACCTCCTGCCGACGCACTCCACTAGAATTTTCCCGTCGCTTTTAATGTAGTGCTGGGTGAAATTTGTTCAACTGTATTTGTTTCAAAACCTTCGAAGGGAAATGAGACCAGTCTTTACCTTCAGCGTATTTCTGCCCTATGACGGCAATGTATGCATTTAATTATTTTATGTCTCTTCTTATTTCAGGGGGTTGATAAATAAGTGTGAAATGTTCATTATTTCAACGTTGATATCTGTTTCACTTTGCGTTTTCTGTTTTATACAATTCCTATTTGGTTGCATTATTTTAGTTGTTATGTGGTCGGTAGTCTGGTGATTAAATCTGCGGATGAGATTGTTTTTAAGTAAACAAGTAGTTACTTGATTTTTTTTCGTTTACAAAATCGTAGGATCTGTTTCTCAGTTTCATGGCCCTTAAAATGGTCGTAAGTGTAACGGGAAGTTTTGATAAAAATAACTCGCGAAATGTAAACATATGAGTGACAACAGATTTATAGCAATTGGAAAGTTCTTTAAGAGCGAAAGACAAAGGATTATAAATTGAATGGTAACTTTTATAAACAAACCCATAAACGTCCCCTTGTTTAATGTTGTTTTGGAGATTTATTTTTTTCATGTATTCTTTGCGGTGAGTAAGGCTACGTTTTCATTTTTTAAGAATAGACGAATTCGAGGCCATGGATTCATCATCTTTGCATGTGGAATTCACGTGAGTCATATCTATTAGTCCACTATTACTCGGAGGCTAGAATTTAGGGACATGATTTGCTTGATTAGGCCCTGTGAAACAACATTAACTGAACATTAATGTTGTAGAATCAGAACTTCAGGATCTACATCAGTATAATACCCCGCAAGGGGCGTGTCGTATTATAGGGCATCAGACATACCCGTAGAAATACCTGTATTAGCTCATATATTCCTGATGCTATAAATTAGCCAATTTCACAAAAACATTCGCACTCATACACCTACACATGCCTATATACATTTGGAAGTAATTTTTGTTTGATTAAATCGATCAATTTTAGTCTTAAAGTTAATTTTTACGGGCGCTTGGGTTAAATATTGTTATGATTGGATACCGTGTGATTGAAAAACGAGTTCTTGAATCCGTCTCTGACGTTTTCTATTTCTCCCGTGATTGAGTCTACTATTATAATTTGGCACCCGAATAATTGACTCGTAGTTGCAAAATAACTCGGGTATTTTTTGCCTTTCTAAAAGTATTGCCTTCTCTCTTCGGGAATCAAGAGGACTCCTACCTAATTCTTACATCGTGTCCGTGATGCTTACTCTCCTTTCGCAGCAATTTTCAACAAATATAGTGGATTTTGTCTTAACCTAATCCAATGCCTGGGTTAAAGTTTTCTCCAATGGATCCCAAATATTTACCGTGTATTCCTAGTGTAGCCTAAAGGAAGCATAGTAACACCTGGCTTCTTTAAGGCTGACCTGCATATTCTTTTGATGTGTGTACCTCATGAAATGTTTATTGTTAATGTAACGCTCAAGTATTTCACCTATTTTAGGAATTCTTTCTCGCTGTTCGCTCCAGCTGTTTAAATAACTAACCTCATTCAGCGAGCTATGTAAGGTCTACGTTAAGAATATTGCTCGGGAAAAGCGTGGTATTCTTGTTACGAATGAATGAGTGTACTGATGATTCCAGTCGAGTTGCATTCTCATTCCATCCTTACCTTACTACATGCATTAATACATGGAATTTAAGCGTAATCCTTGAGAATCTTTTCAGAGGGCTCGTCTCACGTGGTCAGCCTCCAGTTTATCCCGGGTGACCAAGCCCATCGGTGCCATTTTGTTTGTGTTTTGGAAGGGCACAACGGAGTTAGTTGGCGGGTGGTTTCAGGTTACGTAAGTCTCCCTCTCTCCTACACTCATGCACTCGTACAGCCTTACAAACACGTGTCCCCGTAGTCGATTTTCTGTGTTTGTATCCCGATGTTTACTTTTTTCTCTGTGCAAGGCCGTCGGACCACCCTCCCCTCCAAGTTGTTATGCATTCATGCTTGGCCGTCCTAGAGGCTTGGGTACATGTCGGAGAATCTGCGTATGTACTATCTCTGTGTGGACGCTCACTGTCCATGCATTCTAACATCCCGTATTCCCTTTCTCATCGTTCCGTTCTCCTCATTGACTCGGCTGAGGTGAATTCTTTATTCGTCCGATTTCCCGTGTAGATTGCAGCTCTTTGTTTTTTTCAGGTACGCATTTCAAAAGAACGAATTGTCATATTTCAAATGTTTCAAAATAGCTTTCTCTGTTAAACGACCCTCGCCGACCTACCCTTGTATGAACCTGAACAAATATGAAATTAGGGCATCAGCCGTTTTTGCATGAAGACAAGTTGGTCAGGAAGAGTGTATGCTGCAAAATTTAATACTTACTTCTGAATGACTAAAATATATCTCTATTTCCTTTATAATTATTAATCAAGGTAAAATGCCGGGCACTGAGAACAAATAAAAAAAAATTCATTTCTTAATAAAACAATTGTTGATTGGAACATTTTACCAGAAACACTATTCGAGCCCTTTCCTAACAGAGTAAATACTTTAAAGAAAATATACAAACTATTTATATGATAATTTGATTGTTGTGTTGTGTAAAATTGTGTGTAACAGCTTAGTTTTGATTTTTTTCATGTTGATTGGGAAACTGATGTTAATGAGATGGGTATTTTCTTTTTTTTGTGATAGAAATTGGTGTTTGGATGTTTCCTTAAGGTGTATTGATTTTTTCTGGCCAATTTTATTCATTATCTTTTGTGATATTAATTGGATGTGAGATGCCATGTTATTTTCTATGCAAGTTTGATTGTAATGCTTGGGGCTTGTGTGCCGCCTGGCATTTTCCTTCTGCATATGTGCGTTTTAAGAATAATAATAATTCAGTGATCATGATAATAATTTTATCAAAATAAATACTGTGATTAATCAGTGCTATTCAAAATCCATCAATTATAAGTCATTCCACGATATTAGTAACACAGGTTGAAATTTTCTCTGGCTGTAAATAGAGTAGCCGGCCTCTCTGAATATATTCGAATTTTTCCTGATAAAAAATATTCGTGTTCCCATGATGTTTTTCTATTTTTTACTACTATTATATTTTTTGAAGCTAATAACTACGTATGATATCTTAGTTAACGTATTAATGTATCGTAATTTCTTTTGGAAACTAGCGTATTGACTGCCTTTGTCTAGCGTGTAAGTCATCTTATGTGACCTTTGAGTCGAAACACAAATGAGAAAATAATGGACTAAAAAATATGTGTAGTGTAAAAAAAGATAAAGAAGAAAATACTTTTGATTTCCTTTTCGGCTGAATTCTCCCCAGTATTAACAGGATGAAACATCTGATTCGATTCAACCGCCGTTATTGCAGTTATAATTTCATTTGTATTCTCCTCATTTTAAATTTCCTTAGATAAAAGTTCTCTGGGCATCTACAATGGACAGAAATACTGATAGTACGAGGTGCTTTCCTCTCTCGCTTATCAACCCAAACTGATTGCTGTGGTTTTAGTCTACTCTTCGGATGTAGCTCTACAGTAATTCCCACTTCAACAGACATAGAGACGCTGATCTTCCGTTTATCGGGAAATCGAACGACCTTGGTAAGAGGGCCGATAAATATTCCTATCTAGCCTGTGAGCACCTTCACTGGTCTCTTTGCCTTACACTCGGACACGCGTGATGGAAGGAAAGACGCACCTCTCGGGGCCTCCGAAACCGCCCCTTTTCTTTCTCCTGTGCTTTTCCTTCGGCGAGGAGAAAGTATCTCTCTCTTTCCCACGGGTCTCGTCACTCAGTCTACTCCATCCTTTCCCTCACCCGAAGGGAATGAGAGGTAATTGCGAAATGTCATGTCGTTGACTGTGTGTGGGAGAGGGATGCGTGTAATTCGATGTCAAAGTTGATCATTTTCTCCCAAGCTTCATGCTGCATCGAGACCGATAGATGCGTCCCAACTTTTCCAAATTCCATTCTCGGAAGATAATTTTTTTGCGGACGTGTCGTCTGAATGGACGATGAAATCTCGGAAGACATCGTGAGAAATTGAGAGGAGTCGGCTAGCGGACACGCTGCGATTGTTTCGCGTATCTATTTGTTGTCCTTGCTATCTTCAACAAAAAATCGATAATCATGACGATGGTGGAAAAGTCTGTAGATTTGTAAATGCAGTTAGGTACTAATAGTGACCCAATAAATATGATATTTCGTTATTCTTTTACATAAATAATTGATGAGAAGTTTAAATGATTTCTATTCTTGACGTTTTCGCTGATTTTATTTTTTGCTTATAATGTGTGGAAAGTTGTTACAAAAAACCGGAATCATAAAGTCGTTAATCTACCTGGAGGGAATTGATTTTTGAAGTCTTAAAGTTCTTAGAAAACTACGCTGAAGTAATCCCATTGGGAGGTGGAGAATGAAATATTGTTAATAAAAGGTTTTGAGGACTCACGGAGTAAGCCCATACGAAGTTAGTAGGTTATTTAATGGGAAAAAAAATTATGTCGCACAAATGGAAATCAATGCGAAGAGATTGTATCATAGGTTTTCATATTGTCAATGAATCGACCGTCCGAGAATTATAATTCGTGCTGTTAAAAATCCGATGTCGTTAGGCTGCATGAAGCCAAATGTTAGTCGTTGTTATAGCGGCATCATTTAAAATAATTATTTTTTCTTTAGATTTGTTCTTGTGTCACTATAAAAGTTTGTTGGCGTCACTGCGTACAATTTTGACATCTCTCTCCCGAAATACAAATCTCCATTCCCAGGTCATATGTGTGCATCGGGCCTGTAAAACCCTATTGCAGTCTTAATTGATAATGACTGTACTATGCAAAATATATTTACTTGGCTGCAACTTTGCACAACCCTTCTTAGCGTCAAGACTTAATTTGAAATAATTTTTTGTGGTCCTCGAAACATTACAGAGAGGGCGACCTAGATTTCCACTGTTATCTCGTGGAGGCAAATCCATGATGTGTTCCTAGCTCCGTTCGTCCTTTTATGAGTGCTTGTAAATTCAGACGAGGCGGGTAGAATTTTTTGTTTACACGGGTGCGGTTGCCGCGTGAGCTGTATTGCGGGGAATTCGAAGTACAATTATTTCATTCGGGTGATGATATCCCATTGATTGTGAGTGGTGGATTGAATTGCACGAAAAACCAACACTGGGCATGATTCCGTAATAAACGATGGCAAGATGTGAGTATGAGATATCCCCCTTTCACTTACACTTCCAAGTGATGTGCACCTATCTTATTCAGGTGATGATAATTCTCAGGTGTTGAAATTAGGGAGATTATTTTAGTTTCAATGCTATCCTATGGTAGTTCGGGTTCACTCGTCCCTTTTTGTGCGTGAAATTAGGGCTGCGTTTAAGGTATTAAAAGAATTAAAAGCATTCAAATATGTTTTTAAGTTTTTGTAATTTGTTGCCCCTTTCATTAATGGCCATAATAACATTAGCACCGTAAGTCACGTAAAATATTTCACTTGTAAAGAATTAGTATTGAGAATAACCATAAGTACAAGTTTGCTTTATGACATTTCGGTTGACGATAATAATGCTAAATAAACTAATTTTATAGCAAAGGACGTTTCCGTATTTTTCCGTATCGGTTGTTTTTCTTGATGATGAAGTTAGGAACAATACTGAATTTTCAGGTCGCACGGCAACCCTACGTAAAATTCCAAAGTGCCTGTTCAAAATTAAATTTTCGTATCTGCTTACCCATCAGATTGGAGGTGGATTTTTCTTATCCGTTGGGAAAGCAGCGCTGAGAACTTCCATTCTATCCGTGATCGGAACCTTCAATTTTAAATCCAAGTCCTTGGACTCATTAGAATAAGCCGTGAATAAAGTTTTGCAGTCGTAAATCTGCTCTATTCCCGTGCCTGCCTTGAATTTCTAGGTCTGCGTTACTGTATTGCCATACCATTTGTGTGGAAAGGTGCACTGGGCCTGGTGGAGTTGGTCTAAAGCAGGACTAAGGGAAGAGGACAGCTTGGCTGAAGTTAATGTACCATGTGCACATCTACGTCTGTTACCACTCGCGTTGAGGTTCGGAAAGATTTCTTATACCTTACCAATTAGAGCATTCCCGAGTCTCTATTACGACGCATATCGATCGCAATGCAGGTATCGTGTAGATTTTAATATATATATATATATATATATTGTTGTCGCATTTCAACAATGAACGCTAATTCGTGTGCTTCTCGACCAATAGGCCATCAGGTGTCAAAATTGGGTCCTCAACCGCCTTTTTCTTCGCTAACTTGTGCGCCGAAAAATTTCGTTATGGACGCCCAAGTGCCTAATAAACGCGGGGCGATGTTGATTTTCCAGAGAAGAGAGATAGCACCAGTCCATTATCTTTATAGAGGCGGCAGTTGTTTTCCTCAGCACTCTGAAGAGTCCGCCACCATAGTCGCTGTAGAAGGTCACCGCCCGCGTTGAGACGTGCTTTTCATGCAAAGAGTCGGGTCTTTTTGTATTAATTAAAACAAAAATGTTCTTCGGTGTCGAAAATTGCTTAACATTTTCGCGAAATCATTGCGGCGTTTTAAGATTTCAAGTTTTGACTGAATTATTTTACATCAGTGTATCATAGCATTTAACGATCCTACTTCAAGTCACCAATATTAAAGAAACGTTTTCTGTTTTTTTTGCTTGGTCCACGGTAAGTCGAAAATGGAAAGGTCTTAGAAGAGAGTATTTACCTTTTGGAATTAAAAATTATCTCGCCTTTGGTTTTTATAGGATTTCGCACAAACCTTTCCAGTGTCTCCCATTTGATTTAATTTCCTTAAATATTTTTCGTGTCATCAGCTGAATGACGCTAACATGATTCTTAGAATTAATTATGGCGGCAGACCGAGGCAGGAAGATACTCTAGTTAAATCGAATCTGAAGTTTGAACGTCAGCGTTCTCATGTACTTCGCATTTTTATTCAATATTGTGTGCCACTACTGAAATCATCCGGTCGGTTGGTTTGATAGGTGAGGGTGGTACATGGATAGGATAGAGCTCACCCATTACTAAGCCCAACGGTGTGTGAAATTCGCACAACAGTGTGAGGGAGCGGGCGGTTTTCCGTGTGAAACCTGTGGTTTCCCTTTAAGATCAAGTTCCAGAAAAATCACAGTTTGATTGAAGCTGCGGGTGCCTAGAAGGAAGGATCAACCGGAAACGAATGTGTACACTCTGTTGTTAGCTCTTCATCTTCACCTCGTACAAACTTCCATTATGGCAAAATTCGCGGGAATTTAACTCTATGTAAATAAATGAATTGTCTGTTGTGCGCACAATTTAGGGGAAATATTTAAAATTATATCCGAACAGTATAGATTACATTTCTCGATTATCATTCATGATGTAGATGAACTCGTGAACTAAGGTTAGGGACAAAGTTGAACGTTCGCGTTCCATAAAGGATAAGTTGTTATGTTTTCGTGTCGAAGGTTGTGGTTTTGGCGCTGAGTTCGTAAAATATTCTTGCTCGAAAATGAAAGGGTCCGGATGCCTTTAAGAGGTATGTGAACTCCAGAAATGTACACCTATCGTAAATTTTTTTCCCTTTAGCGTTGCGCAAAATTCAGTTTACCGACTTGCGTTGCGTGCCTTAGGCGGGAACGGGCGCTCGGGCATAGATAAAGGCAACGGCGCTCTTCACTTCTCTTTCGCTCGTAAATATTTTTTGCTGCGGTCGTGTGACAATGCACAAGTATCCTCCACCTCTTGAATGAACTAGTCCCATGAGTCCAGGGTGAAACGTCAAAGGGGTTATTCTGGCGGGAAGGCTCTAATGAGAGGAGGGGGAGGTCCTCGATGGAGAAGTCGTTCGCGTGATTCGGTCGGTGAAATCCCTCTTCTTGCTATTGACCTCTACCCCCTCCTCCCCACCCCTACGGACACTCGGACGATACTTAACGGTTTCCCTCTCCTCTTCGGGGTAATCCGGTGCAGTCGGACATTGATGTTTGTAACTTTCGTTTTAGAAAGCTTTCAAGCGGACACGGATGACCCGAACGACGCTTGAGGGTTTTTATTCGCTATTCGTGGAACATTTCAAATTAATTGATCGTCAAGGTACACGGTCAGTGAATGTATCCGATCGTAATTTCACGGAGTTACGCTGTAAGCTTGTTTGGACAAGTTACTTCCACCTGAATCCGAGACATGAAATCGAAAGTGTGTAGCGATGGAAAGGAGTATCAAACCTTTCCCTTTCCTTGTCTCTCCTAGTAAGACAGAGAGCCCAGTTCTTATTAATCACGATCAAACAGTTTTTTTTATTTAAATATCATAACTGAAGAGAGTTGGTGATTTGAAGAGCGTGATCGTTAGGGTCGTTCTGGTTTGTGGTTTGTTTAGAATAATAGCGCCAAGCAACGCTCGCTTTCTGTGCTCCCTCAGTGCTTACTCACGCGCGGGATCGAATCAAGAACCTGTAATTCCGATAAAACAAGTAGGTAACCTATAATTACCTAATCCAGATTTTTCTTTCTGATAACATTTCGCGTGAAAATATGATCCAGTCTGGTACGATATTAGTTTGGTGGTAATTAAGCGTGAGGAATATATCTTAATTATTTTTTATTTAGAAATTACCCTATATAATGCTGAATTGCATGGGATGCGTATAGGAAGCTGCGTAAGTTCGCATTGCCATGGGTAATGGGATATGAGCGCAAGTGTTTGCCGCAAGGGGGCATGACCGTGTCTAATCCGCATTGCGGAATTATATTTGAATCAGCGGAGGCTTCGGGAGACTTCGAACGCGTGGTCGAGTAACACGTGACGGATCATGCTCTAAGGTGGCGTAGTCTGCTCAGCCGGACCACGTCTCCAACATTCTCTCAATCGTAACCCAAGATTGAACGCACCTTATATCACTTGAATAAAATTTTCCCGCGATTTAGGTATGTGTTCCAGAAATACTTAAACATGTATCTCTTAATAATTCTTGCGTTATTGAACTTAGTGGAGTTAAAAAGTGTTTGTGAGTGTCCATGTCAATTTTGTTTAATCGAATACTTCGTAATCCACGTAAAGGAACCATGAATGATATATCCGGAGACTAAATTCAATAAAAAACAGACTGAAGCATCCCCTAACACCGTAGTTTGGTGATAAGAACATTCTATTCCGCAATGACGGGGTCATTGTCATTATGGGTAATCTACCGTATAGGTACGTTTTCAACAGATGATCTGAGCTGAGCACTGGTCCGCTGCCAAACCCCGCCTGAGGCGACACCGAATAAATACTCTTCTATTACTATAAACCATTATTCCACTACTCATACTTCCCTTCCCGCTTTCCTTCTTCACCTCCCCACAATTCTTCTCTTTATCGCATTTTTTATCATTCCATTGCTACTCGGTGTACACCGAAACATTTTTCATGTCTTCTTTCACTTTCTTCCAAAAGTGAATTGCTTAGTTGCAGCCGTGATATGGTGGAATCGGAGCCTATTAATGGCCAAATAGTACGACCTGAAGATGATTTAGCACATCGAAACCTGGTTGGTAATACATTTTTAAATAGTGGAAGAGTGCTGGTCATTAATTTCTCCCAAAATCTGTTCTCTCCCCTCCATTCCTGGAACGTCGTCATTACTTTTTTAACCGTCCATTTAAATTTTTCCATCTTCCTACCTCGTTCATACCTCAAAAGAACTACCTAACTAACCTTGTCTCTTATTCCAACAAGTTTTCGAATTCCTTGTTAAGTTTTCACTATCCTTTATTTTAAATCTTTGCGTAATGTCCCCGCTATTAACCTCTCTATTGTCAGCGTGCAGGTTATATAAGCCGTAAGTTCTTCTATTGCAGATACATTTTTTTTATCAATTGTCTTCTGTAACACGCGCTCACAGCAGCATACTACCTTGATCAAAAAGTTCCCGGAATTTATTCGGAAAATTAAAAATACAAGTTTATTCATCTAAATCTATATTGTCCCCTTCAAAGTAATCCCCATCGACTGCAACACACTTATGCCAGCGCTTGATCCAATCCTCGAAACATTTTTTATATTCGGTTTTCGGTATGTCCATCAGTGCTTCCTGCGATTTTTCCATTACTTCCTCTCGGCTGCTAAAACGCGTTCCCCGTAATGGTTTTTTAACTCG
Organism: Hetaerina americana; assembly: GCF_022747635.1. NCBI lineage: Eukaryota > Metazoa > Arthropoda > Insecta > Odonata > Calopterygidae > Hetaerina > Hetaerina americana. The sequence continues at coordinate 77,083,453 of NW_027286985.1, forward strand.
ATTGAACAGAAAGAAGTCACAGGGAGCCAAATCAGGTGAATTCGGTGGCTGTTGGATGGTATTTGTTGCATTTTTCGTCAAAAAATTACGAATAATGATAGCACTCTGCGACGGTGCGTTATCATGGTGCAAAATCCACGAGTTTTCTGCCCACATTTCTGGTCTCTTTCGGCGAATTGCTTCACGCAAACGTCTCATAACGCCCAAATAATACTCTTTGTTTACTGTCTGGCCTTCTGGCAAAAATTCATGATGCACTACACCGTTGTAATCCATGAAAACCGTCAGCATTGCCTTCTTTTTTGACTGAAAACGACGTGGTTTTTTTGGTCTCGGCTCATTTGGTGAACGCCATTCACTTGCCTGATGTCTGGATTGCGTGTCGTACTCATAAACCCACGTCTCGTCTCCAGTAATGATCCTTTTGATGAATGTGGGATCGGATTCAGCCTCGCAAATCATGTCTTTTGCGACGTCAACACGGTCTCTTTTTTGCATGAAATTGAGGTCTTTTGGCACCAACTTTGCTGCTACACGACGGAAACCCAAATCATTAACCACAATGTCTTGGGCGGATCCATAGGCAATGTTCAAGTCCTCCGCTATTTCTCTGATGGTTAATTTGCGGTTATTGACCAACATTTCTTTTACTTTATCAATTTTTTCACCGACTTTCGATGTCGATGGTCTGCCACTGCGTTCATCATCTTCGATTGACTCACGACCACTTCTGAACCGCTCGTGCCACTGGTAAACGACCGTTTTTTTAGAGAATCGTTGCCGAAACACTTTTCCAACATTTCCAACGTCCGTGCGCCACTAAATCCGTTTTTTACGCAAAATTTAATACAAGTTCGTTGTTGCAAATTTAAATCCATTTCTGAAATTGTAAAAAATCGCCAACACACACAGAGATAGATGTACTCTTGGCTACGTAACTTTTGCAAATGTCAAGTTATGACACTAAGATTTAAAGGGAATATCAACAACAGATGTACCAATTTAACAAAAAAAACAGAACTCAAATCGGAACGATGGGAGCGGCACACGGTGGTTATTCCGGGAACTTTTTGATCAAGGTAGTATACGTATTTCTGGGTGGGAAAAGGTATTGTTAGATTGGCTCACGTGATTATAATCATTTTTATTTTCCTTAAACGCGGATGCCGCAAAACTGTAATGCTCACGTTTTCAGATCTTCTCGGGAGAAACTGGGAAGGGATCCCGTCATGCTTGCTTCCTGAATCCCATTCCAATTATCTGCATGCTTCCATTACTGTTTCTAATCCACCGTAATTCCTAGCAGAAACCGCTAATCGCGTGTCTATTTATCATAATTATGGGATGAAGTTGAAAAAAAATTCTATCCCGAGGAAAACTCCCATTGAGAGGGGATGGGAAAGAAAAAAATAATATCCTGGAAGTTAATAGTGAAATGGGACTTAAAAAGATTCTTCCCTGAAAGTGTAAACCGTTGAGTTGTACTTTCTCACAAAAGACAGTTGACGGTGACGGAAGCATCGTAGATATTTCGGGTGGTCAGCGAGAACTGAGTCAGTTCTTAGATTATTAGTTCCTGCGAGGAATAATCAATCATTGTCGATCAGTTCCAATCAAACCTTCTGTATCACATGTGACGTATGCTCTAACTGAAAGTCAGGCCAACATGGTTACTGCGCAAAAGCAGGTGGATATTTATGTTATACCTAGATGAGTCATATAATATTCAATTTAATATATTGATGCTGTTATTTAATCTGAAACTATGCCAATTGCACACATTTTCGAAATAGTGTCCTGTTTGTTTTTGTATCATCTCGGTGCAGCCCAAAGAATGGTACTGTACGATGACTAACCCCGAAACTAGCCTATAGCTGATGGAACGAACATATTCATGATAGTGGGAGTTTCACTTTCTAGAAAAACCTTGTTGCCAGCGAAATCTCACCGATCGGTTGTTTGCCGTAGGTATGGTTCTCATCTCCCGGGTTCTCATGTATCGGGCTCGGGATCCTCTGATTAGTAGCCGACCAATCGATCCACTGGACTGCTTCTTATTCGGTATAAGGCAGACATATTTGAAGGGTAGTATACAAATATTATTTCCGTTCCCGTGATAATATAATTATCTGTCATCTTCTGCTAAAAATGCTTCTTTTGAGTTTATCGAAATCGCTCCCTTCTCATGAGTTTTTAGAGCTCCTAGTTCTAGCGTGAAAAGCTAGCTTTTGAATGACTATTTGCTTTAAATATGTATGTGTTAAACTGTACGTCCTCTGCCTTTTCACATACCGTCCAAAATGTATATTCTTTTCACCTCTCTTCATTTTGATAACATAGCCTTTTGCATTCCACTACTAAAATCTTTTCTGCCTTCATAAATTGTCCCCACGCAAATTCGTTCATACTGTTTTCTCATTAAAAACACTTCTTCGTGTGTCATCCTCCTTTTCCACCTATTCCTTATATCCATAACTGAAAAGCTAGCAAAATTTATTCTTCTTCCCTTTCCTGCGAGGCCACTTTACAAAATAAAACTGCGTTCTGTTTCAAATAAAAGTTTAACATAGCACTTTCTCTCCGCGTCCATCACATCAGTATCCTCACCTCCCCAAATGAGATTTTTGCCAATGCAAAATTTCTTTTTCAGAATTCCTCACCGCCATAATCATTGTCATAGAGATTACTGTCAAAATGCGTCGTGTTTCACCTGCTTTACTTTGGTGTTTCATTGTGCGATTTCCTACTTCTCTAGGATCTGCTTATTTTTTCGTTTCTCATAATTTATCTTCGTACCATGCTTATTTTCGCACTGTTCCTAAAATGCGCCCGGGAAAGTATATTAGTTTGGCTGATAGGTTATTTGAAGTATGATCACAAGTATGGCACTAAATGCGGCCCAAATCGGACAGCCCTGTTTCCCCGTATCGGTTCTCATCCCGAAATTCGTTACTCTCTTATTTATTTTTGGTATGCTTCCTATTTTTGTGTGACGTCTACTGGCTTTGCTCCCTTCAGACCTCTTTCCATTATATCTCTCAAGTCTCCTTCCATGTTCTACATTCTTGCAACTCTGTCCAGCCTGCTCAGTCGACTCTCTGCTTAAAATCTGCGAAGCAACTAAGAAAACCCCGAAATGTGACATTTCTTTTTTTATGAATGAATGTGCTCATTAAAATTATGATGTCTCGTGTCCCTTCCCTTATGATTCGGAAAGCTATATGTTGCATGGGAATGTAACTTAATCATTCCTCAACTACGTACTTATTCCTGTTCTCTTTTTTTGGAATGTTGAATAATACTAACCGAATGCCGTCTTGTGGTCAAAGTACTTAAATTAAAGGCACCGTTTTGGAGGTGAGAAATATTTTCACTTCTTCTTCATTTAAATAAAATTACGCAAATTGTGTCAATAAGTTTCACGGCGCCAAATGTGTGGGCGTTACGGCATATATTTTAAGGCGGCGAAGCGATCGAGGGGACCCATTGTGTGTGTGCGGACGTATGTAATTATGCCTCGATTCGGACAGGGATATGTGCCATTATTCTTGCGTGTCCCCTCCTACTCGCCCCCTCGGCTGTGAATGCCCCCGCTTCGCCTCGGGCCCCTTCCATATCGTGGGACCTTGGTATAGTTGGAGGGCCCCCTCATCCCTTCAAGGAAGAATTCTCACGCCGATTAATGGCAGAGATTATAAGATATAGGATGGTATTGTGATGAATGTACTAGGATATAAAGGCAAGAGTTAAAATGTGGAAACCATAAAATGACATGATTTGCTTTTTACTTGAAGTTTTCGGTAGACCTATCTTCTTTCATTTGAATGAAGCCGATATATATATATATATATATATATATATATATCGTTGATTGTAAGTTCTAGAGACTCACATTTAAGACCTAAGTACACTTGTCTGAAAAAGTATTTATTATAGCCAGCGTCTCACGATAACCGCGTCTCCTGCTCCTCAAAGATAGGGAGGGAAAGGAGATAAAAGGCATTTTTTCCTGCCCGTATCCTCCTGCCATATCATCTATCTTGGACGTAGTTTTACGCCCCGGGTGTGTCCGGACGTCGAGTTAAATCCCAAGCCCATCGCCGTTCCTCCTGTTGCGAATAGAGAGGAATGTTTTCGTCGGCGCCCTCTTTTTCCGCCCGTCTCCTTTATCTACCTTCTCCTCGGCCTACCCCGCTCCCCTCTTGTAGCGAAGAACCTTTTCCAGACCGGAATGATGGAAATATTCCTTTTGCTTCATTTTTCCGAGCCAAACATATCTTTCCCTTCCCCCCTTTGGCCATGACCTAACCATAAACCCTCAAACACCCTCTCGCAATCTTCGGATGCAAATAATGATTGGTTAATCCGATTCAAATGGCTGAAATATTATTGATCTTATCTTTTCGATTTCTGTGGGGTTTTACGGGGACTACGTCGATCTGTTTTCGATTTGAATCATCACGGCTACGGTTATGTCTTCTATCTCCTCGGAATGCAATTACACTCAGTGAACGTCTGATTTTCATCGACACAATACCGATGTTGAATGCTCTCCTGCCGTAAGAGAAATACCGATTCGCGACCTCCTTCCTCTCACTTGGGGGAAATCGACGTTTCTCCTTCCTTCTCCAGATAGCCTATTCCGATTTGGTTCCATAAGCGTTTGTACATTTTAATTACGATTTAAACTCGATAGTACGAATCGTTACACTTTCAACACAGCATCCACATGAAATAAATGAAATGAATTTATTAAAAAACTTGATTATATTGGACGCTAACTCATCTTTCCTTTCCTTTTAGCTTTATTCTTCATTTCCCAATCGTTCAAGATCTTTGAAATTCAATGTGTAATTGGAAATTTAACGTTTTTGTGAATTATCTAAAATTTATCTACATTTTTATTTGAATGTCACTCACGAGTCTGTTAATTATGTAAACGAGGATATTATAACACTTTATTATTGAGTAATCTCATAAAGGGATTCGAAATTCATGAAATACGACCGCAATATATAAACTGTATATTACTGTATCGAAAATATTGAAACCAGAATCCTATCCAACGTTTCACAGATGACGTTAATATTGAGTATTTCACGAATGATATTTCATCTGTTGTCATAAAAAATCAAAATTTATCGTTTTAACGATAATCCTGTAAATTTATAAAATTAAGTAAACATATTTTTAGAATATAGTATTGCATAAACAACGAATAATTTAGCTGAATCTCCTGTATTGCAGTCTATAGATTATTTTTCTTCGGATATCATTGGTATATGTGCAGATTTCCGCTTAAAATTAATTAGCCAAAATTTATCATCGACTTCATGTATTGGTTTTGGGCGTCTGGCATACTCCCATACATACTTGTATCTGGCTTTTAAACACAATTCATTTCCAATGAATAGAAAAGCGAATGACTTATAGTTGAAAGACTCAAGAGTATTCATGTCAAGTATTGACTTGTGATAACTAGTCGTATTTGGAATTAACTATTACACAATATTAGGATTTTTAAATCTGAAAAATTATTGAAATGGCCTGAATGCTTTGTGCAAATGGGTGAAAATGGACAGCAACAAAGCTCCTTCAAGTTCTGATGAAGTAGACGCATAGATGTGATTGAGCTTATAATTAGCGGACACATTTTTTATGAATGCAAAACATAGATGGCTGAACCTTAAAAGGTATAGGGTTCGTATAGCTACCGCCAAAAAGAGAAGCGTTTTCAAAACTTCAAATCACGTCATAGTTGTGTTTAAGAATAGAATGTAGTAATCCGTTTTCTCCACTACGACTCCACTTGTGCGATTTAGTACCCATCGAAAATCATCTTCAGTTGAGTGAGGCCTGCGGTGATAATGTGCGCTCGTGGGTGAGATAGTTCAAAGAAGGTGACGTGAAGGCTTGTCGTGTGACAAGAACCAAACAGCCTCGGCCACGGCACATCAGTAATTTTCCAGTGGGCATAAGTGACCCCGACGGAAGCGTTCTCGGTGACCATGGAATCATGGTGACGACGTAAAAATCGCGTACGACTACAGGGAGATCATGTTCAAAAGTCGATAATGTTCAACTTTCTGTTGATATTTCGTAGTTTGTGAGAAAAAAATTAAAGACCTTAAAACTTAGATGTCACTTCATATATTTCAGTAATGCACAGTATATAATGGTAACATGTTAATCGCCTGCCTTCACGATCTCTGTTAATCGCTCACCTAATTACGATTGTATATGTATATATACTATGTTCCAAGTGGACTTTATTGTCGCAGAACAGTAATTTTTTTCGGGTTAATTCTTTGGACCATTTGTGGATCGGTTTTTCCTGTAACTTGATTATCGTTTTCCCCATTAACCAAGCCACTTCCCTTGTGTTCACCATGGACGGAAAGGGATCTCCTCTCTTTGGAGGGGCTCTCAGATTTGGACAGGATACATATTTCGTTCTGGTCCGTCCTTTGCCTTTCCCGCCAAGGGCGAGGAGAGTCCGACGACTCGCTCCTCCCCTCCCTAATTTAGCGGCACAGAGGCCATAATTATTACTTGTGTCCCGGATAAAACCTTTTGGAATCATTTCATGGCCACCCTCGGCCAATGAAAGACGAAATCAGATCTTCCCTCCGCCTTCACGGCCAGAGCCGGATTTATCTGCTATTAACGATAATGGCGATAATTTTTTGACATCCTTTAAAACTATTTTTTGAAACTATTTTGTTACGAAGAAAGCAATAGATGAGTGTTTTATAGCCCCGAATGGCTAAATATGTCCCATCCTGGTTGTTAACTCGGAAGGTGTCATTTAGACATGTTGGCCCATTGTGACTCACGCTGCCGATGAAATAAATAGTAGGCAATAATCGTTTTAATGTCGTGTCGGCGGTCACTTGAAAAGAATTAGTGCCCTGTATATTTTTTGAGCTTGAAATACTCTTAGCAGCAGTCGAATGCCGATATTTTGCGAAAAAAGCTTAACTGTCAGCGTGATTACATATTTCAAACGCTGATTGTGGAATATTGTTTTCTGTTGCGTTCTTGTCTTCTGGTACAACATAATTGTGATAGTGAGATGCGAAAATATTTATCAACAAGGTACCTGCTACAATTTGGCAATGCAGCATTAGATATACTGGTAAATATTTATTTTAAATATGCGTGAGGTTCACCTAAGCGATCCCGATTAACTGTGGGATCGTGATATTTATAATGTAAAGTCTATGAAAACTAACACAATCGGATATAGTCATAGCGGTTACTATGTCCACCGTGAACAGAATGAGGGATAGTATATACTGTGATGTGATTCGCTCCAACTGACAGTCGCAAGGATCAGTGGCTTCCGTGTAACTGTGAATTTAGTGTTTCAGTCGTGCTTGGCCTCTCGTTGACCAATCAATTCAACGTGTAGACATTTGGAGTACAATAGTATTGATTATTTTGATAAATTCTGAGGAACTAGCGTTAGCCGCCACTGATAAGAATCTTTCCGCTCAATTCTTCCTGAAAATTGAGCATTTATATCTTTCTCAACCTTTCGTGACAGTTGATTTGAATCTCAGCTCTCGCAAATATCGTTCCTTGCCCTTCCTCCTGCCAGAGTTTCACTGAATAATCACTTCTAATACCTAAGTAGAAAAATGTCCTCTGCGATGAGGTGGGTGGATTTTTACGTAAGTATATGGAAACTCTAGGGAACCTTATGCGGGAAGCATTTGGCGAGATTCGGGGAAGTGTTCTAGCAACCTCGGCGCGGTAGTGAACAATTAACCCTTTCCATTCCCCCCTATACTAACGAGCTCGTCGAATACTGTATAATGCGGGAGATTTTTTTTCATCTCGCGACGACGGTTGATGGCAAAAAGTGAAATACACCCGTGGTTAACTCTTTTAACTGCGTTAATAATTAATGCCTCGAAGTCGGAGCCATCTTTTGAGAAGAATGATCGTTTTCGGCCCACAGCCGGTCCCCGCTGGCTCCTTCCATTTGCATTGCTAACGGCAGCTCCCCCCCCTCTGCCCTACCCCTCGTCTCTCTCACTCTATCTATCTCAACCGTTTCACTCCCCCCTACCGCACTCCCTTAACCTCTCACCCTCTCTAACTGATGCCCTCCTTCCTCCCTCCCACTTCTCCATCCCGCGACAGTCTTTAGGCCTGCCTTGCAAAAGCTCCCGCCCACCTGTCACGGCAATGCAAACACAAAAGATGAAGGAACATCGGAATTCATGAGCGTGGCTTCCTCATCCCTCCTTCCACTCCGACGTGTTTTTTTCCGTTCCATTAGTCATTCAGTCTTTCAGCGGTGAACCTATTACGACATCTCACCGCTCGATTCCTTTCCGCGGTATTCCATTCCTGCGGCCATTCATGGCGTTCGATTCCGATCTTGCCCAACTTCTTTGTCGGATGCGCATTAAATGATTACTCGGGATAATGTCCCTGCTTTCGTTAATCGTGGGAAAAAATTATACGTCATATCTCTCAAGGGTCAGGCAATTGACTTTGAGCTCCGGAAGAAACCAATGGCTGTTCTACCTTCAGGATTAGTCTGCTGTGTTTCAAGAAGAACTAGTAAGAGCTAACCAGTTGCTTGCTTTCGATCGTCGGTCAGTTGAAATACAAAATGAATAATCGTATACGATTTGCGGTAGTACAATTCTCACGGTCAATGGATGGAAAAATTAATCACTCATTTGTTTTTGTTTAACTAGAGGAATATTTTGTGAATATCTTATCACCGGTTAACCATTAAAAGTAATATAAAATGATAATTGTAGCAGCAAAGCGTTTTTGGCTGAACCCTATTCTGGGAGCGTTGAGCTTTCTTTATCTGTTCGTGTATAACGGGAGATTTCAATGCTTCCTTCTTTTAATACTTAAATTTCATGTGTCCGTGTTGGGAGAAATCTCCTTGTCATTGAAATGGTCATTTCTATTCGCAAGTCTTCAATGACACGAGTGGACATTTCAAGAGCTAGTCTTAAAAGTCTACGTCCAGTGATCTAGCTCCACACGTTCGAGCCTTATGAAATTAAAGAAAATTCATGTGCAATAGACAATGGAGCCAAAATATATGGATTTGAGATGGGATTATCTGGAAATTCGTCTTAGTTTACGTTTATTTTAAAATATTTTTCAGATGGGAGTTTTTTCAGCTGACACTGGTTGTTAGAAATATAGATCTTCATTCATTTTGAATTACTAGATGGTGCTTTTCCGCTGCTCATTTTGCCCATGTTACATTGATTTGTTCCGTTTCCCTCACGTCGAGTGCATTATTTTGTGCATTTCCACACTTCGTAAAAAGTGTGTTTTAAATGTATTCCGGGATATTTCCCTACCTTTAGCCATCTTTCTAGAGACGAAGTTTTGGAAGTATTGCAGCGTCCGTATTAAGGTCCGAAAACTCCAGCAGAAATTTTATCGCACGCTTATGGACTCAGGATATATGACTTTCGCGATTTAAGCTTCGTAAATGTTTTTGACAATTTGTGTTGCGTAAAAATACCGGTTATTGTGGAATTTGACACCTTTTTAAGTTCGATGATGAGGATTGTATGAGCTTGGGGAGGTTTTTTTTTCGCTTCCGCCAAATATCGCATCGGCAATTAACTCAGGATGCTACCAAGAGGCCTTCAGGCCTGAGAGATGACCGGACCTCGATCTACTTCTCTATGAATCCTTCCTTGAGCGTGCTTGCTGCAGCGGGAATCCCTGGATGGGGATCGTGTGAGCATGCCCGACCACCCCGTTCTTACTGGTTCCTCTAATTAATTAAGGTGTCGTCGCGTGACTTCCCTCCCTCCAGGGTTTCCGTGGCGATGATGCTCTCTCCCCGCGCGTCCTTGCCGGCCGACTGGGTCTCTTCCGGTTCCCACGGCTCGCACTTTTGTAGTCACTCCCCCTCGAGCCGCCGACGCATTTATTCGGTTAATTGGCGTCTCGCCGATCCGCAGATACAGCATCCTGCTCGTTTAATGGGACCTCCCGTTGTCATACCCACCCTTTATACCCTACATTTTCTTGCGGGCAATTTCATCTATTCGTTAAGATTTTTACGTCCCTTTTATTCCATGCCAGTCGATTGCTAGTGGCAGCTACACTCAGAATCATGGGCATGACACGACAGTCCTTATTATCTTAGGTATTTCTCTGTGTGTAGGATGGTTATAGACTGTCCCTGAAAACTAATTCATGCTCTGAAGACTTCGGAGATAATACGAAGTGACCTTTGCCACACACTTGTTGCCTCCTAAAACTCATTGTATTTTCCACCCTCCCGTATTGCTCTCTCAAAAATGCTTATTCTCTCGCTCTATCTCCCTCTATAATCTGACATTGAACTTTCTACGTTTAACAGCCTTCAACATTTCTCTTTTTCTTTCGATATTACGCCCACATTGGCATTGTTCTCTAAATTTTCTTCACTATCAAATTCCTTCCCTTCCCCACCCTATCAAATTCTTATTCGTTTGTCTGTTTGCCGATGGAAAAACATCAGTGAAGTCTCTGAGTAAATGGGTAATTAATGAGTAACTGTTTAAATATAGGTAAATCTTCCATAACTAAGCCTAAAAATGAATCATACATCTCTAACTTAGATGTCATCGTCATCTACTAAAGAAATTCAAGGCTTGCGATTTCCCATTCAATGGAATTTATCGTTTCTGGAAATCAAAAATGTTTCATATCCAAAACCTCTGATCTCTCTTACTTTTTCTGCCGCTTTGGAGCATGTTATTTTGTAAGTATTCTGTTCATTTTCCTTTTCCAATAGTGAATGTGAAGCAACCAAAGAGGAATATATTAGTGTGGCGGATATTTTCGCTTGAAAGCCACTAGTTTTTCCACGTACGATAATTTACTCTGCTAGAATTAACGCAATTTAAGTTACAGTAGCCTTATTTATTCAAATAAAATCATTTTTGACACCCATTTCTCATTCATAATGAAAGTTATTGTCGATCATTTTTATTTCCACAATCTTCATAATGGAAATTGCGGATAAGTCGTGATTGCTTTAGGAGCTCATTTGGAGAGTTCGGTATGTTTTTGACAACATTAATTGGCGGAGAATTCTCCTTTGGCAGAAATCTTCACTCTAGTACGAGGTACATCTACATCTGCTTGATCCTTCCTTTGTTTTCACTAACTATACGAAAGAAAAGAGTCCTTAAGTCATTCTAATCGGCGGTCAAATTCCCCGAATTCCTCGCTGTTTTCTCTCCTACCATTTTAATATGGGCTAGAATCATTCCCACTCTGCCAGCGTTAACCTCGTATCTGTAGGTTTAACTCCTGCTTGTCATTTTCGTATTTCCACTGGACCCCACACAATCACTTCCATTAAAAATTTGACACTTCTTTCTTCATATCGATTTTTCACGAACCATGCAGCCTCTCTCTGACTTTTTAAATTCAGAATTAATGAAAGAATGAAGAGTCCCAAATATTCAAGATTAGGTCTAACCAACGCGGACATTCTATTTCTCCTTAACTATTCCCTCGATTGTTTTCTTGTTTTCCAGGAATGGGTGGGCCGACCCTAAGTAATGTTAATTTCTTCTCTATCCTTAATTTTCCTCTCCGTCATACATGAGGAGTCAAACAGTCCTTAATCGAGTTGATTAAGCGCCAGATGTAAACAATGTTTCCGCTTTAAGCTGTTAAGCCTTTGTCATCGGAATTACTTCGGGGTTCAGGAAATGCTACATTACACCTTTATAGCTAGTGCACCACTTGTTTTCTTTAGCCTCTTCGGGGTAAACGTTTGTGTAGCTTTTGGGTATTCATATTAACAGGAACCAAGAAATGTTGCGTAAATAGGGTTTTAAATACTAAGTTAGCAGTGAAAAGATAGCAGGTTAAGCTACTCTTCACTCCTTATCCCTTGACCCTTCGATATTACAAAATGGTTAAATTCATTTTGATGCCGAAGAAATTATCGTTATTATGATCGTCAGGAAATTATGCTTGATATACATTGCTATGCATTCCTTATGCCCATAATCAGAACAGTTATAGTTAGCAAAGTATAGCGCATCGGTTTCTGTTTTTTGTTAAACACAGCCAGAAGATATCATTTTATGCATGAGAGATAAATGATATGTTGAAAGAACGGTTCCTTTACTTCTTCATCATTTTAAATTTGTGGTGAGATTTTATTGCTAATTAAAAATAAGATCATCGTATTTTCGGTCACCTCTTGAGTCCCATGACATCCTTTCGCGGGTAGTCATGAGCATCATCGTTGTAGACTTTTGCGTTCTCATCGCAGTTATAGAGTTGAGTGATTGGATCGCGTTTATGATCGCAGGTACTGATACGTATGGCCTAAGACACGTTCGTCACTCGTATGTTTATTATTCTTCTGATTTTTCTCTTAAAATTTCATCTCGTTGTTTTTCGTTTTCGGCAAGAATTAAATTATTAATGCATTTCATTCTTAAAGAGGAACATATTTATGGAGTACAATCCACGAAGCATACATTATTAATGCTTTGGTTATCAAAGCCATAATTGATTGATTAATCAGATAGGCACACTCACCAGTCGCTCACGGTGCAGTGTGATCCTGGCTTGACTTTTACAGTGCGACTTAAATGATACTGGGAACAATTATGCATTGTTTAAAGCATTTAAACTTGTTGGGATAGTTGGCAGGCGCATGGCCCCCTAGAATATGTCAGCCGGTGTGGGCTCCATCGATTAAATTAAATGACCCTTCCATATCCATTGCTGTTCACCAATTCCTCTTGGTCTTCAGTTTCAAGTTGACTCTCAATCCAATCCCCCTTGGAGCATAACTGCTACGTGGGGGTGGGGTGCTCGGGTGACGGTAACTACCCTCTGTTCTCTTGTCCCCCTTCCCCAATTTCACCCCCTCTCCTTTACTGCTCAATTCGAACACATTCCGACAGAGCCCTTGTAGCTTCCGTGGGAGCGTGGGTGCGATCAGTGGAAGGTGGCGGTGGTGAGACCGGTACCTTTGTTCTCCGTGGGCTCCTCTCCATCTCTCTTTTCCCCCCTCTCCAACCCCATTTCCCCACCCTTTCCTCCGCCATTTCCTCCTCCCACATTTACCCAGCATAAA